>NW_022437024.1:510934-512066 GCF_009761245.1 Sapajus apella
GGGAAGTGGGGCAGGTGCAGTGGTTCACACCTGTAATCCCAGCACTTTGGAAGGCCGAGGCAGGTGGATCACGAGGTCAGGAAATCAAGACCCAGCCTGGCCAAGATGGCAAAAACCCGTCTCTATTAAAAATACAAAAATTAGCCGGGTGAGGTGGTGGGCACCTATAATCCCAGCTACTTGAGAGGCTGACACAGAGAATTGCTTGAACCTGGGAGGCAGAGGTTGCAATGAGCTGAGATCATGTCTCTGCACTCTAGCCTGGGCAACAGCAAGACTCTGTCTCAAAAAAAGGAAAAGAGAGAGAGAGGCTAAGTAGTGGGAGCTGTGTGCTGAACAAAGATTCCAGAGGTCGCATGGTGGGAACAGACACTGTTTTCTCAGTGTCCATGGTGGAAAGAGCTTGATGAACACCCTGAGCTTTCAGCAGAAGCCTGGGAAAGGCCACACCTGTGGAGCTGGGCCACCCCATCACTAGAGAGGGGCTTCACTGAACCCATCAAAACAAAGCCAAATTCCAACACTCAGTAATGGATCCAAGCGGATCCACCAATAAATTAACCACCTGCCAAAACAAATGCAACGCTCCTTAAAAGAAGGTAATGAAACCATAATGTTTGACATGTAATAAAAATTACTCAATGTGTAACAAGGAGGAAACAAAGCAGCCAACAGAATCCCAGAGGTGTTACAGATGGAATTAGTGAAAAAAACTTTAAAATGACTAAATATGTTCAAGAATTTAAAGAAAAAAAATGGACACAAGGAATGAAACGCAGTTACTCATTGGAAAATACACATTATGAAAAGAAACAAGATGAAAATCATGAAACTCAAAAGTCTACAATAATTGGCTGGGCGCACTGGCTCATGCCTGTAATCCCAACACTTTGGGATGCCCAGCTGGGCAGATCATTGAGGCCAGGAGTTCGAGACCAGCCTGGCCAACGTAGTGAAACTCTGTCTCTACTAAAAATCAAAAAAAAAAAAAAAAAAGAACTGGGCATGGTGGTGGAAGCCTGTAATCCCAGCTACTGGGGAAGCAGAGACAGGACAAGCGTTTGAACCTGGGAGGCAGTGAGCCAAGATTGTGCCACCACACTCCAGCCTGGGCAGCACTGTGAGACTGTCT
>NW_022437024.1:512166-583566 GCF_009761245.1 Sapajus apella
TGTGTGTGTATATATATATATATTATGTGTGTATATATATATATATATATATATTATGTGTGTATATATATATATGTATATTTTATACATATCCTACTACCTATTCTGTTATTTTATATATGTATGTATGTGTGTGTGTGTGTGTGTGTGTGTATATATATATATATAACTGAAATAATTGTATGTGTGTGTGTGTATATATATAAAACTGAAATAAGCCACAAGATGGGCTTAACAGAAGATTAGATACTGCAAAAGAAAAGATTAGTAGACTTGAAGACAGAACAATAGAAATTATCCAAATTGATACACATAGATTTAAAAAATGACTAGAATAAAAGAATAGAGCTTGAGATACATGTGGGACATTATTAACCAGTGTAACATATACATAGCTATAGTCTCAGCAGGAAAGCAAAGAGGGATTGGGGCAGAAGAAATATTTCAAAGAATAATGGCCTCCTAATGTGACAAACAAATACAAATTCACTGATCCAAGAATCTCAATGTACCTTAAATAAGATAAACACAAAGAAAACCACACTTAAGCACATCACAGCTTAACTGCTGTAAAACAATGATGAAGAAAAGATCTTAAAAGAATTCAGGGGACAAAAAAAAAATCCCACCTGACTACAGTGGTGCAGTAATGAGAATTATCACTGACATCAGAAATGTTGCAATCCTGAAGATAACAGAGTAACATCTTTGAAGTTCTAAAAGAGAAAAACTGCTAACTTACAATTCTACATACAATGGAAATATCCTTCAAAAATGAAGGCAAAATGAAAACACATTCAAATAAATAAAAGCTGAGATAACTTATCACCAGCACAACTGCACAATAAAAAATATTAAAGGAAGTTCCTCAAGCCAAAGGGAAATGATACCAAATAGAAACAGATCTATAATACACAAAGGAAGGTGCCAGAAATGGTAAATCTATGTGTTACTATAGAACTCTTTTCTTTTTTAATTGCTTTAAACAACATTGCCTGCTTAAAGCAAAAATAAAGTCTCACTAATTCAAGTCAGACTCTGCTCAGCTAAGGAAGTGAAAGAAAGAAAATAGAGCTGTAGATGAAAAGTCAATAGAGGAAATAGAATACTTGCACATCATTAATTCAGAAAGAGACAAGAGAGTCGGGGAGAGGGAACAAAGAATAGATGGGAAAATCTAGAACAAATAGCAAGATGGTAGAATGAGACCCAAGCTAACTCACAGTGCTGCGGTGAATGAAACAAAACCGTGGCAGCGGAGCTCTGGAATAGCTGCCCCATCACACATGTGAGGCTCGGGCTGCGTGTTTCTGGATGAAGGGGAGGAAGGTGACAAGGGAGTAGAAAAGCAAAGTTGGGGGACATAGAAATTCTAATAGGATAGATTCTAGGTGCTCAAGCCGCCTCTCGCCCTGATTTTTCAGGGCACAGCTGTGTATTTATCTCACCCTCGGGGCGTGCAGCCTGGGTTACAGGTACCATGTTCCTGGATTTATGGGGCAGTCACATGAACTGGGCTTGGGCATTAGAGGAGACGCTGAGCTGGTTTCCATGCTGCTGTTTGAAATGTTAGCAAGGCCAGAGACATGTTTCCAAATCTAACTACTACGGACTGTGACTACCTGGTGGAAAGAGGACACACTTTCCACCTGGGCGGATGATGTCAAGCGAACCCACCAATAAACTAACCACCTGCCAAAACAAATGCAATGCTCTTTAAACAAAGACAATAAAACCCATAATGTTTAGCATGTAATAAAAAAGTACTCAGCCAGGCGCGGTGGCTCACACCTGTAATCCCAACACTTTGGGAGGATGAGGCAGGTGGGTCACCTGAGGTCAGGAGTTCAAGACCAGCCTGGCCAACATGGTGAAACCCCATCTCTACCAAAAATATAAAAAATCAGCCAGGTATGGTGGCATGCGCCTGTAATCCCAGCTATTCAGGAGGCTGAGGCAGGAGAATCACTTGAAAATCAGAGGCAAAGGTTGCAGTGAGCCGAGATCGCGCCATTGCACTCTAGCCTGGGCGACAAGAGCGAAGCTCCATCTCAAAAAATTACTCAACACGTAACAAGAAGGAAACAAAAGCAGCCAATAGAAAGAGTCCAAGAGGTGATACAGATAGAATTCTACCAGGAAAACTAGAAAAAGGCCATGTCCACAGAAGGGACAGTGTAAACAGAATGGCAGAAGAGGACAAAAACAGAGGATCTAGAAAGGAGAAGTACAATCCAACCCTGACATAGGGAGGGGGGGGCTGTAATATTAGAATCTGACGAGGTTCTTCATAGGCAATGATCAATTAAAACAGCGCTGGCATGATATGTCTGGACAGACCTGCTTATTTGACCCATGAAGGCTCTGGGAATGAAGGCACCACCACACCAGGTCTAAATGTGTCATACCTAACATTTGTAACTAAGTGGCAGAGGGAAATGACCAAGAATGATTCTGTTCAGTTCGGCACTCATTTACCGGGGACCTTCTGACACCAGGCTCTGTGTCAGGTACTGGGGATATAAAAATTACTAAGACCACGTCGGTGCCTTTAAGGGAAACCCAGTTCTTCTGGGGGAAACAGACATGGCAACATCAGAAAGTAGAGTGCCTCCAAGCATCCGTCTGTCACTTATCAGCTAAGTGAGTTAGGATATGTGCCCTGCCCAAATCTCATGTTGGATTGTAATCCCCCGTGTTGAAGGTGACTGACTCATGGGAGTGGATTTCTCATAAATGATTTAGCCCCAAAACCTGGATGCTGTCCTCACAAGAGTGAGTTCATCCTCATGAGATCTGGTCACTTCAAAGTGTCTAGCACCTCCCCCTCCCTCGCTCCTGTTTTGCCATGTGATAGGCCTGCTTCTACTTTGCACTCCACCACGATTGGAAGCTTCCTTAGGCCTCCCCAGA
Organism: Sapajus apella; assembly: GCF_009761245.1. Classification (NCBI taxonomy): domain Eukaryota; kingdom Metazoa; phylum Chordata; class Mammalia; order Primates; family Cebidae; genus Sapajus; species Sapajus apella. The sequence goes on from NW_022437024.1 coordinate 515,080, forward strand.
AGCAGATGCTGCTATGCTTCCTGTAGAACCTGCAGAACTGTGAGCCAGTAATACCTCCTTTCTTACAGATTACTCAGCGTCCGGTATTGCTTTATAGCACTGCAAGAAAAACCTATCACAACAGCTATGTGGCTTTGCACAAATCATTTAACGTCAGTTTCATCATCCATAAAATGAGGATAATAATAACCACCTAGCAAGACTGTTGTGAACGTTCTAGAGATAATTTTTAAAGTGCCTAGCACACCACCTGCCCTATAGTAATTCAGCAGCTCTCGACTTGAGAACAAGACACACATTAGAATCTAGGTGGCAAGAGGAGAGTATTTCTGTTAGTCCCAGCCTACCTCCCACTCATATCCTGATTCCCCTGGAAAGACGTCCCTACCTATTCTAAACCCACTACCCTGGATGAAGAAACGCTATGTGTCATGCATGATATAAAGTGTGGGAGTGTGTTTTGCGTGTGAATGGTGCATAGGTAGAATAAAGTTTGAGAATCACTGTGTAAGCATTCATCTCAGTTCAACACTCATAAAGCACCTACTGTGTGTCAGGCTCACAAAAAACTAGTTTGGATTATTTCCACATAATGATAGAGTTATATTAAAAATGCTTAGAGAATATAACACAGGAGAAGACACTCAGTGTGGGGGTCAGGAAGGCCCTCAAGCCATGGCAGTTAGCCAGCCTAGCAAAGATGAGAAGGTCATCTCGGAGGAACAGAAAGATGTAAGTTGGCAATGGCATGGTGTGTGCAGGGAACTAGGATCCAAGCATTAAACGGGGTCAAGGAATTGAATATCTGGGAGAGGTAGACAAGGGCACATTCATGAAAGACATGCAAAGAAACCCGCTTAATCCTGCGGGTGGCGAGAGCCACAGAAGAGCATGATGAAAAGGAGACCCAGGTCCCTCTGTGCTCCAGGTTGATATCTCTGAAAGCAGTTCCCAGGCTAAACTTCATGATGAAAGCACAGGGAGCCTCAGAGAGCTCGGCCTCCAGAGGAATTCATTCCTCAGGGCAGTGCGCACGGCTCACTCGACTTCGCTTCTCAAGCACCTACCCAAGTCTGACCCCAATGGAGGCAATAGGTTGATTGCACAGGGCTGATACTAATTAACTTCCTTATCCAGAACTTGTGCAATGGCCGAGCATAGTGGCTTGTGCCTATAATCACAACACTTTGGGAGGCCAAGGCAGGCAGATTGCTTGAGCCCAGGATTTCAAGACCAGCCTGGCCAACATGGTGAAGGCCCATCTCTACAAAAAACAAAAATTGCCGGGCGCGGTGGCTCAAGCCTGTAATCCCAGCACTTTGGGAGGCCGAGGCGGGTGGATCACGAGGTCAGGAGATCGAGACCATCCTGGTCAACATGGTGAAACCCTGTCTCTACTAAAAATACAAAACATTAGCTGGGCATGGTGGTGCGTGCCTGTAATCCAGCTACTCAGGAGGCTGAGGCAGGAGAATTGCCTGAACCCAGGAGGCGGAGGTTGCGGTGAGCCGAGATCGCGCCATTGCACTCCAGCCTGGGTAACAAGAGTGAAACTCCGTCTCAAAAAAAAAAAAAAAAGAAAAATTAGCCAGGCGTGGTGGCGCACACCTGTGGTCTCAGCTACTAAGGAGGCTTGAGTCTGGGAGGTCAAGGCTGCAGTGAGCCATGACTGCACCACTGCACTCCAGCCTGGGCTACAAAGCGAGACCCTGTCTCCAAAAAACAAATAAAAAACAGAACCTGCGCATTTTTAACATTATCTCCAACTATGAGATACATTCAATCCTGAAATTTTACTAACCATCAAGTAGGGAGGGAAGATAGGAACACCGACATATTCAGGGCTTTACGACAGGGTTACATTCTGAGAAATGCATCGTTAGGCAGTTTTGCTGTGTGGGCATCATGGAGTGCACTCACAGAAACCTGGATGGTACAGCCTACACCCTCCAACACAAACAGGCTACAGGGTAAAGTCTGTTGCTCCTGGGCTGCAAACCTGTACAGCAAGTAACCGTACTGAATATCACAGGCACTTGTAACACGATGGTAAGTAGTTGTGTATCTAAATAAATCTAAACGTGAAAAAGGTACAGTACAAATACAGTAAAAAAGATTAAAAATGGTTCATCCGAATAGGGCACTTACCAAAACGGCTGCTGCAGGACTGGAGGTTGCTCTCAGTGAGTCCGTGAGTGGTGAGTGAATGTGAAGGCCGAGGATATGACTGTCAACTTCATAAACACAGTATACTTAGGCTACATTTTTGTTTTTTTGTTTGTTTTTTTTTTCTGAGATGGAGTTTCGCTCTTGTTGCCCAGGGTGGAGCGCAATGACGCGATCTCGGCTCACTGCAGCCTCCGCCTCCCAGGTTCAAGCAATTCTTCTGCCTCAGCCTCTTAAGTAGCTGGGATTACAGACACGTGCCACCACGCCCGCCCGGCTAATTTTTGTATTTTTAGTAGAGAGGCGGTTTCGCCATGTTGGCCAGGGGAAATCCTTTTAATACAAAGTGGTCCCTGGAAAGCAAACTTTCAAGATATTTCAAATCAGAACTGGCCAGGAAATTCAGCACGTGGACAGACATGGAATCATGTGCATTTTTCCTTTGGAGGACGGGGGTAGGTTTGGGTGCTGGTTTGGGTCTTGAACTCCCGACCTCAGGTGATCTCCCCACCTCGGTCTCCCAAAGTGCTGGGATTACGTGAGCCACCGCCCCCAGCCCGCTAAGTTTATTTTTAAAATAAAGTAATTGAGCTACAACATTACAATGGCTGCAGTGTCACTAGATGATAGGAATTTTTCAGCCCCATTATAATCTTATGGGACCACCTTCATACACAGTCGGTTTTCCACTGATACATCCTTATTCAGCACGTGACAGTAATCACAATGAAGTGAAAGATGAAGGTTACAATTCTAGTGCATCTAAAGTGCTTTAGGAGATGAACTGTTAGGAAAGCCAGAAACGTCTTCACCATGGAAGAAATATTTACCTGGTTCTTGAAGGATAAATAGGAGGTCAGTACTCAGAGACAGGTGCAAGTGTTTTTCAGCCTAAGGCAGGGAGGCATGAGAGACAGCTGGAAGGGTTTGAGAATGGGTGATGAGAACTTACACTCACTGGGGACTAGATATAAGAATATGGTAAGAGGTGGACCTAGTACCATGATTTTTCAACCTGGGCTACTCATCAGAAACACCTAAGGAGCTTTTAAAGCTTCCAGGGCCCAAACCACATTCTGAACCAATTAAATCAGGACGTCTCGGGCTAGGAGCCAGTCATCAGTAATTTTTTTTAAGCTCCCAAAGTGATTACAATGTGCTGCCAGGTTTCAGAACTACTAGTCTCTAGAGGAGGGATAAGGATTTCCAGTAGCCCTGGAGGACCGGCCCTGCTGGTGACCCTGCAATCCTGGCATGCACACCTGGCACGCCACAGCCTTCAGCTGTTTCCTGCTGCTCCTTCCCCCCACACCGCCCCCCAGCATTTTGCTCTGAAAATAGTAGTTCTCAAAGTGTGGTCCCCAGACTGTAGCATCAGCCTCAGGGGGAAATTGTTAAAAATGCAAATTTCCCAGCTGCACCCAGGACCCACTCACCCAGAAACTCTGGGAGTGGAGCCCAGCAACTGAGGCATACTAAGGTTTGGAAGCCACTGCTCTGGAGCACTGATCCCTCCCAAACTGCAGCAAAGCAAGTGCCTGGGTGTGGCTCTGGCTGTGCAGGTGCTGCTAGTATCTGCTGGAGTCATTGCTTCATCAACAGAGATCCCATGGGAGCTGGCCTGGTGCCTCCACATTGGCCAGCACGTTGATAACCACCAGACAGTGGCCTTTAGGCTAGACTCGAAGGTACCACAGGGCTGATAGCTCAGTTCTTTTTTATGGTACCAAGACTTCCAGATTGGAGATATGGGAATTCATTTATTTTTTAATCCTTTTAATACAAAGTGGCCCCTGGAAAGCAAACTTTCAAGATATTTCAAATCAGAACTGGCCAGGAAATTCAGCACGTGGACAGACATGGAATCATGTGCATTTTTCCTTTGGAGGACGGGGGTAGGTTTGGGTGCTGGAGGGTGTTACCTGGGAGCAGAGCGATAGAAGGAAGAAAGGGCACTGCTGGTTCCCACCTCATCCATCCCCTCCTCCCAGGTCCCAACCTGGCCAGAATCAACGGTCCCTGGGAAGAAAATAAAAAGGAAAGCAACAAAGGAAATGAATTCCCATATAGAAAGGGAAATTGCCTTTCCCCTTAAGGTCAGACTAGTCCGAAGTAAAGGCCTGGTGCCGCCCTAGTGATCGCCTCTGCTGGAGCCCTGACGCTGGAGCTCCTCTGCCCTCGCAGAACAGCCAGGACTTTCTTGCAGCCGGAACCAGCCACGTCCTGATTCCACACTCCGATGAGAAGCCAGCCAGCTCCACACTTACTCAATGAATCCAAAGAGCACCAAGTGGATTCTCTGCCACACGATTGAAGAGGGCAAGCTGTCGGGGGGCGGGGGGTGGTTCCACTTCCTTCCAACTCAACTATTCTGAGCTGAAGTACTAGACCCGTTTTGTTTTTCTTGTTTTTTTCCTGCTTCAGTAAATCTGGAAAAATCCTGCAGGTCTGAAAAAGTGCTGGACTTGACAGCGTGTACGTAGCGCCACCTGGTGACCACAGCTTATCAAAACACCTTCCTTCCGGGGCTCTTGTGGAAGTTCATCAAAGGCTCCAGCTTCCAGACAGGTACACATCCTGTTCTCATGCCCCGCCCACTTTCCCGTGGGAATGTCAGCCACTCGGATTTGCCTTGGCTGAAAACCTCCTGTCTTTGCATGGAGAAAAACACAAATAATATGAACAAGCAGCAGAGTTTTCTTTTTCTCTTAAGAAACCAAGCATTTAAAATCTTCTAAAGCACGCATTTACCTAATTGAGAAAGAAAGCTAAAGAAAAATTCCTGGCTGAACTTACAGATCATAACAAATGGTCAGAAATACCTTCTCCCTTACCAAGATTCCTGGGGTCCTAGTGTAGAGGAGACTTCCTTTGCTCTCGACACTACAACATCCTAGCTAAAAGCCAGTTTCCAAGGTGATATTTAATCTCACCTTGGACATGAAGGACCCAGGTGGAAAAGAAGGTGGTCTAGACGGCACAGCAAGTAATGGAACACGCAGGCTCTGAGGCGTCAAGAGAAATCAGTCCTGGTCCTGGCACTGCTACCCACCTGCTGCGTGACCTTGGAAAGTTACTTAAACTTTGTGGATCTCAGTGCCCTAGACTCGTGAACTTCTTTGCTACTTTTTCCCATTAATTCCATGTTTTTGAAAGATGTTGCCTACCAAAATGGATCTCTAAAATAGGAACTAATAAGCTTTTCGTCTTCAGAAATCAGATGTATAAATGTCAGGCAGGCCTTCTGATGATCATAATGCAACCAGAGTTACCACAATAAGTCCACATCACACAGAAAAATGAAGACACTTGATCCCTTCTTAACCTGGTCCCCTACCTATGAATGATTTTTGTTAGGATTTCAGCATGTTGAAACTGACCCACAGACCCTGCTTACAATTTTCTCAGGCCCTGAGAGCTGGGGAATCCCAGTTTGGGAACCAACAAACTAGAAAATCTTGAGGGTAACTCTAGCTCTCATGAACTACAACAGAGTAAAGATGGAAGACTGTGGTATGTACATGCAGGTAGAATCTCAATTTGAGAAATAGCATTATAAGGAATTAACACTTCAGAAATGCCAGCTCCGTGCCAGGATCTTTTTGGTTTTATTATGTATATTTGTCATGGACAACAGGTTTTGGAATACCTATACATTGTTACATAAAACTAATTACAGGCTGGGTGCAGTGGCTCACACCTGTGATCCCAGCACTTTGGGAGGTCAAGGCGGGCGGATCACCTGAGGTCAGGAGTTCAGGACTAGCCTGACCAACATGGGGAAACCCCATCTCTACAATAATACAAAATTAGTCAGGCATGGTGGCACATGCCTGTAATCCCAGCTACTCAGGAGGCTAAGGCAAGAGAATCACTTGAACCTGGGAGGAGGAGGTTGCAGTCAGCCGAGATCGTGCCATTGCACTCCAGCCTAGGCAACAAGAGCAAAACTCTGTCTCAAAAAAATTAAATAAAATAAAGCTATTTACATATCCATGTGCTCACAAAGTTATCATTTTGGGGGTAACTTAAAATCTACTCTCTTAGCAATTTTTAAAAATATAGTATGTTATTAACTATAGTTATAATGTTGTATAATAGATCTCTTGAACACATATTCCTCTTGTCTAGCTGAAATTTTATATTCTTTGACCATCTCCCCAGCTGCCCCCCAACAAGCCCGAAAGCCCTGGTAACCCCTATTCTACTCTCTACTTCTATGAGTTCAACTTTTTAAGATTCCACATGTAAGTGAGATCATGCAGTATTTGTCTTTCTGTGCCTGACTTATTTCATGGAGCATGATATCCTTCAGGTTCATCTGTGTCACAAGCAACAGGATGCCCTCCTTTTAAAAAGACTGAATAGTATTCCATGGTGTATTTTTTAAATCCACATTTTCTTTATCCAACCCCATTTTCTTTATCCATCCATCCACTGGTGAACACTTCGTTGGTTTCAAATCTTGGCTATTGTGAATAGTGCTGCAATGAACATGGCAGTACAGATAGCTTTCAACATACCGATTTTATTTCCTTTGGATATATATACCCAGGAGTGGGATTGCTAGATCATATGGTAGTACTATATTTAATTTTTTGAGGAACCTCATACTGTTTTCCGCAATGGCTGTGCTAATTTACATTCCCACCAGCAGTGCGCCAGGCTTCCCGGCTCTCCACATCCTCGCTAGCATTTGTTATCTTTCATCTTTTTGATAATAGCATTCCAAGAGGTATGAGGTGATATCTCATTGTGGTTTAATACGCATTTCTCTGATGATCAGTGCAGAAGTTTTAAATACAGAATCACAGTGAGTCGTGACAATAACCTCTAAAATAGCCATGCAGGTGAGGAAATAGGTGCAGAGAAGTTAAAGGAATTGTCTGCACCTTACAGCTGAGACCAGACCAGGTCTGTGTCATTCCAGAGCACATAATCTTTCAAAGTAATATAACAAAATCATAGTGATTTTTAGGTTCACAGAGAACACGCAAAAAACAAACAAAAAGAAATTATAGCAATTTCCAGGTATGAACCAGTAATCCAAACTAAACATATTTTGTTGAATGAATATCCTGGATCTACTCTGGTTCTCCAAGTTCCCATCTTCTTAAACATAGCATTTGGGGTTAGTAGTTATTGATAAACCTTTTGAATATCTAGGCGGTGTTAATTCTTTTTACCATAGCTTATTTTATTGTTGTAAAGCCAGTTTTCTGACATTTATCTGAAAGCAAACTGTGAAGTACTTCCATTCTACTTCCTGGTGGTTTTTAGTGACCTGGTGCCATGATTTGAATGTATGTGCCTTCCAAAATTCATATGTTGAAACTTAAACCCCAAAGGAATGGTATTAGAAGGTGGGGCATTTGGGAGGTGATTAGGTCATGAGGCCGCTGCCCTCATGTGAATGGGAATAATGCCTTTATAAAAAGGGCTGGAAGGAACTAGCTAGGCCCATTGCCCTTTCATCTCTTCTGCCACGTGAGGGCGCAGTGTTTATCCTTTCTGCTCTTCCACATTTGCTACCATGTGAGAACACCAGAGAAAATACCATCTGTGGTCAGGCTCAGTGGCTCAGGCCTGTTATCCCAACACTTTGGGATCATGAGGTCAGGAGATCGAGACCATCCTGGTCAACATAGTGAAACCCCATCTCTACTAAAAATGCAAAAATTAGCTGGGCGTGGTGGCGTGGCCCGTAGTCCCAGCTACTTGGGAGGCTGAGGCAGGAAAATCACTTGAATCCAGAAGGCAGAGGTTGCAGTGAGCCGAGATTGCACCCCTGCACTCCAGCCTGGCAACAGAGCAAGACTCTGTCTCAAAAAAAAAAAGAAAGAAAATAAAATACCATCTTTGGGACAGACCTTCACTAGACACCACATCTGCTGACACTGTGACCCAGAACTTCCCAGCCTCCAGTTTGTAAAAGGTAAATTTCAATTGCTTACGAATTATCCAGTCTCTGGTTTTTGCTATAGCAGCAGGGTCAAATGAAGATACTCAGGGTACTGTGTCATTTCAAGACATGAAAGCTCAGTTCCGTAATATTTTCTTCTCTTATTCCTTTGATAATTTCCTTCTACCCATCATCTGTTTTCTCTTTCTGAAACTTCTAATAGTTAAATACTAAACAACTCTGGTTTTTTCACCTTTATTGTCTATAATATGATTCAACTAGGATCAAAAGAATATCTAATTAAACAGTAGATCAAAAAAATTAGGGATTTTTTTTTTTTCACACAAGTCAAAAAGTCATTGGACCAGTGTTATTTCAGAGGCTCAAGAATGTCAGGGCAAAGATCTCTAGAACTCTCTTGATCTCTTACCCATGACTACAAGATAATTGCTGCAGCTCCATCCATCTCATCCACATTCAAGGTAGAACTGCAGAAGAAGCAGAATGAAGCAGAAAGGGTTGTATTTGTGTCAGGAGAAATATTCTACAAACTTAACCTTATGACTCCTTGACCAGAAATGTATCAAAAGGCAAATCTAATTACAGGAAAGTCTAAGAAAGGAGGTTTTGGTATCCCACCATGAACAGTACAGGGAGACAAGAGAAAGGAGGGTTTAAAGAAGGAATGAGACAATCCAGTGTCATATTTTCTTTTGCTTTTTTTTTTTTCTCACACCGTCACGCAGGCTGGAGTGCAATGGTGTAATCTCAGCTCACTGTAACGTCCGATTCCTGGGTTCAAACAATTCTCCTGCCTCAGCCTCCCGAGTAGCTGGGATTACAGGCACCCACCACCACCCAGCTAATTGTTTTTGTATTTTTAGTAAAGACAGGTTTCACCATGTTGGTCAGGCTGGTCTTGAACTCCTGACCTCAGGTGATCCACCTGCGTTGGCCTCCCAAAGTGCTGGGATTACAGGTGTGAGCGACCACACTCGGCCAGTGTTCTACTTTCAAGGTTTTATTTTTCTTCTTTATGTAAGAATGCCTCAATTTTGTCTTCTAAACTTTCTGTTGACTTTTTTTGTTTCTGCTCTAATTGTTTTAACTTCTAAGAGTGCTTTCTTCTGATACTTTCTTTTTGTTGTGCTGTGTTAATACCTTCCCATCTTATTTCATAGCTGTAAGATCTTCTCATCTCTCTAAAGATAGTTGTGACTTTTCTTTAAGTCCATTTTGCTTTTTGCCTCTTCCTCATAATATTTTCTTTTTGTTCAAAATTGGTAGGTCTCCCCACACACAGACATTCTGGCCTCTGTCATCTATTTGGGTAGCGTCCCTCAAAAGTCTGATTATCTGGGCTGTTGATTTATACATAAATATGAGACACCAAGAAGTTTTTCGGAGGATCTGTGTGATTTAATTAGAATTGTCCCCTGGCAGCGTGCAGAGTGATCAGGTGCTGAGCCAGCTCTTTTGTGGGACAGACCCTCACAACCAATGTCATTATATGTGAGTTTTTTCTCTGGACTTACTGAGTTTTTCCGTTGATTTTCCACTCTAGTCTTGAAGTTGAAGACCAGGGCCCAAGCAGTAATACCAGTGCCGTAGTGGGAGCAGGGAGGTTGGTGGGAATCCCCTGAGCCAAAGACTGGTCAGTTTCTCCAGAGAAGGAACTCCGTGTTCTACAGGGGTTAGAGAAAGGTCATACTCTAGTGGTGTGGATTAGAGGTCTAAAGGATCCTTTGACAAACTGTCACTCTCTCTGTCTTCATCTCCAAGACCTTGTCCTCTTTTGCCCCTTCCACTGTACTGCTGTCTTCAATGTCAGAAGGTTTCAGGTGTTCTGTTAACAAATCTTTTGTTTCTCATTAATCTTTCCTTACTTAGACGCTTGGGTTTCAGCCTCCTCTGCTAAGTGAGTTACCATTCTTCAAACCACTTTCCATCTTCTCTACTCTTCTCTCCCTCTAATTCTCTCTGTCCTTATGAGTTTATGCCTTTTTAGTCCTTCATTGTAATTTTGGACAGGGAGGAGAGGGCGGCAATGAAGCTCGGATATAAGGGTGTATTGAATCTGCCAGGTTAAACTGGAAGTCTATTTTTATTTAAATATTTTAAAACATAGTTTGTAAATATTTCCAGTGTCACAATCCATTTCCTCAAAAAAAAAAAAAAAAAGCTCATGGAGCTTTTTATTATGAATGCATCACTGGCCTTCAGTCATAATCTATCTTAGCAAGGTTATAGGCACATACCAGACTGAAAAGATTTCACAAACACTATTCTGAGAAACCCACATTTGGCCAATAATCCCTATGGATTCTCCAAAGGAAATAATTTGTTAAAAAGGAAGAAGATGAAACAAATCCAGATTGCATTTGAGCTCTATAAGTCAAAGATATAGTTTTAAAAAGTAAACTCAAGTAATCCAATATTACAAGACCTAAAGGTCAGGATAAAGTGAGCTAGGCTTGTACATCAAAGAAGTAGCTAGGCCCCTACCAAAAATATGTCCAGGTGAAACCAAATTGCAAAATTGTACAAACAATCTTGAGATAATTAAACAAAAGAAAATACATTTTCAGATGCTAAGGGCTTCAGAGGGACAAAGAACAACCCTAACTATATAGAAAAAATTAATATACTGGGGCTTATCTCCTAAGAATGGCGTGTGAAGCATACCTTTTTTGTTGTTGTTGCTGTTGTTTTTGAGACAGAGTCTCTCTCTGTTACCCAGGCTGGAGTGCAGTGGCATGATCTTGGCGCTAACTGCAACCTCCACCTTTTAGGTTCAAGTGGTTCTGCCTCAGCCTCCTGAGTAGCTGGAAGTACAGGCATATGCCACCCCACCCAGCTAATTTCTGTATTTTTAGTGGAGATGTGATTTCACCATGTTGGCCAGGCTGGTCTCAAACTCCTGACCTCAAATGATCCTCCCACCTCAGCCTCCCAAAGTGCTGGGATTATAGGTGTGAGCCACCATGCCGGGCCTGAAGCAAACATTCAACCTAACAAGTCTTCTAGGTATTTGTTCTACAGACACAGTTGCCCAAGTGCTTAATTGTATACATTCAATCATATTTATTTTGAAGTATTTTAAATCATAACACAAAATGGGAATATTCTATAAATCTTTCAATAAGGCCTGCCAGACCCAGATATCCAGTAGCCATGGGAATGATATCTAAGCTGTCAGTGAAAACCAAAGGATTAAAGACTTGGGCATCTAAGAGAAGGCCAGGTTTTAACACCAGCAGGGTCATTGACACAGCAGTGAGCAAAGATTCATTGGTCTGTGCAAGGACCATTTTCAACAGCTATACTCCAGGGTTGCTGGTGCTCACCATCTCTTCAATTCTCTGCCTGGTATTTAGAAATGAGGCTGACATCCTTACAATGAATAATTCATTTGTACAGGCCATGAGAGGAGCCTGGACTTCTTCCTCCCCATGGCAATAAAGAGGAGCCTCTCCCCTCCCCTCTGGAATGGTATCAGAGGAAGCCTAGAAGAGACTCAAGATTTTCACCATTATCCAAGGATTATGAGGCCACCCTCACCATGATATCAGTGGAGGCTACCTGGAGAGACTCAAGAATGCATGGGTCTATGACAAAAGATCTAACATTTATGTCATCAGACTTCCAAAACAAGAAAAGCAAAAAGACATAACTAAAAAAGTATTCTCACAGAGATATAGTTGAAAAGTTCCCAAACTTGCCAAGAGATATAAATGTACAGTTTCAAGAGATTGAGCAAACCCCCAAACATAACAAACCCAAAGAAATCCACACCAAGACACATCATAATCAAATTTCTGAAAACTAAATACAAAGAAAAAATATTGAAATCAGCCAAGAAAAACATGGCAGAAACAATTAAAATTGAAATAGATTAGACATTAGAAATCATGTATTCCAAAAGAAAGTGACAAAAATATTTTTCAAGTGCTGAAAGAAAATAACTGTCAACCCAGAGTCCTATACCCAGCAAAAATATCCTGTGAGAATTAAGGGAAAATCACATTATTCTCAGATGAAGAAAAACTAAGTTAATTGTCATCAGGATAACTTCCCTAAAAGAATGCTTAAAGGAAATTATCTAAACAGAAAGGAAATGATACAAGGAGCATGGAACACCATGAAGCAAAGAAGAGAGTACATGGTAAGCAAAAATATTTGTAAATACAATAGGCTTGATTTCTCCTCAAGAGTTTTCCAAATTGCATTTGATGTTTGAAGCAAAACTTATAACACTGTCTGATGTGGTTCTCAATGTATGCAGAAGAAATATTGAAGACAATTATACTATAAACAGGGGAAAATAAAGGGGTGTTAAGGGGGGAAAGGGTTCTATACTTCACTCAAAGGTTTAAAAAAGGATATAAGTTGACTGCAATAGGTTATGTATACACAATGGATTACTTAGAGCAACCACTAAAAAATGCTTGACAAGTAAATACATTCAAAACACTATAGATAGACTAGGTGGGGTGGCTCACGCCTATAATTCCAGCACTTTGGGAGGCTGAGGCATGTGGATCTCTTGAGGTCAGGAGTTTGAGACCAGCCTAGCCAACACTGTGAAACCCTGTCTCTACTAAAAATACAAAAATTAGCCGGGCATGGTGGCAGACGCCCGTAATCCCAGCTACTCGCGAGGCTGAGGCACAAGAATCATTTGAAACCAGAGGGCAGAGGTTGTGATGAGTGGAGATGGCACTACTGCACGCCAGCCTGACCAACAGAGTAAGACTCCATCTCAAAACAAAACACTACAGATAAATCAAAATGAAAAAATGTTCAATTAACCCAGAAAACAGAGAAAGTAAACAGAGTAACAGAAAGCAGAACAAACAAAACAAGAAATAAAATGGCAGGCTTAAGTTGTGGCATATCAGTAATTACATTAAATGCTAGTAGCCAAAATACATCAATTAAAAGACGGATTGGCAGATCGGATTTAAAAATATGACCCACCTGAGTGAGATGTGTTGGCTTGTACTTATAATCCCAGCTACTTGGTAGTCTGGATGGGAGGATTGCTTGAGGCTAGGAGCTCAAGACTAGCCTGGGCAACAAAACAAGACCCTCATCTCTAAAAAAACAAATAGTGGAAATGGTGTCATGCACCTGTAGTCCTAGCTACTTGAGAGGCTGAGGTGGGAGGATCACTTGAGCCCAGGAGTTTGGGGCTGAGGCCACAGTGAGGCATGATCACACCACTACACTCCAGCCTGAGTAACAGAGCAAGATCTTGTCTCTAAAATATATATATATGCAGATTGAAAAAAAAAGGATAGAAAAGGATATAGCATGTAAGCATTAATAAAAGGAAAGCAGAGGTTGAGCATGATGGCTCACATCTGTAATCCCAGAACTTTGGAAGGCCGAGGAGGGTGGATCACTTGAGGTCAAGAGTTCGAGACCAACCTGGCCAACATGGTGAAACCCTTGTCTCTAAGAAAAACATAAAAATCAGCTGGGTGTGGTTGTCAGTGCCTGTAATCCCAGCTACTCAAGAGGCTGAGGCAGGAGAATTGCTTGAACCCTAGAGGCAGAGGTTGCAGTGAGCAGAGATCACACCATTTGTACTTCAGCCTGGGCAACAGAGCAAGACTCTGTCTCAAAAACAAAAAAAGGAAAGCAAAAATGGTTCTATTAATATGAAGCTAAAGTGGACTTCAGAGCAAAGAAAATTGCTATAGACAGAGAGGGAGATTACATAATGATCAAAGGGTCAGTCCACCAGGAAGTATTAACATACTAACTGTGTATGTGCCGGACAACAGATCTGCAAAATATGTGATGCAAAAACTGATAGAACTGATAGTAGAAATGGACAAATCCACAGTTACAGTTGGAGATTCCAACACTCATCACTAAACAATTGATAGAACAAGTAGACCAAAATCAGCAAGGCTGTAGAGAAACTCAACAACACCATCAACCAAGAGGACCTAACTGACATTTGTAGAACAGCTGACACAATAGCAGAATATACATTCTAATACACATCAGAATGCACACTGAACATATACCAAGACAGACCATAAACATTCTAATGCACATCAGAATGCACACTGAACACACACCAAGACAGACCATATACATTCTAATGCACATCAGAATGCACACTGAACACATGCCAAGATAGACCATAAACATTCTAATACACATCAGAATGCACACTGAACATATACCAAGATAGACCATATACATTCTAATGCATATCAGAATGCACACTGAACACACGCCAAGACAGACCATGTACATTCTAATGCACATCAGAATGCACACTGAACATATACCAAGATAGACCATATACATTCTAATACATATCAGAATGCACACTGAACATATACCAAGACAGACCATATACATTCTAATACACATCAGAATGCACACTGAACACATGCCAAGACAGGCCATATACATTCTAATACATATCAGAATGCACACTGAACATATACCAAGATAGACCATAAACATTCTAATACACATCAGAATGCACACTGAACACACACCAAGATAGATTATACACATTCTAATACACATCAGAATGCACACTGAACACATGACAAGATAGAACATAAACATTCTAATATACATCAGAATGCACACTGAACACATGACAAGATAGAACATAAACATTCTAATACACATCAGAATGCACACTGAACACACACCAAGGCAGACCATATACAATCTAATGCACATCAGAAGGCACACTGAACATATAACAAGATAGACCATATGCTGGGCCATAAAACAAACCTCAGGAAGTTCAAAAGAATTTAAATTACACAGCCTGTTCTCTGAGCACAATGAAATCGAACTAGAAATCAAAAGCAGAAAGGTAACAGGAAATTATCCGAACACTTGGAAACTAAACACCACACCACTAAGTGATTCATTGGTCAAAGGAAGTGTCAACTGACATAACAAATTACTTTGAAATGAATGAAAATATAACATAAAAACTTGAGTGGCGCAGCTAAAACAGTACTGAGAGGAAATTTTATAGAACTAAATGCATACACTAGAAAATAACAAAATCTAATCAATTATTTTAGCTTCCACCTCAGGAACTTAGAAAAAGAAAAACAAAATGAACCCCAAGCCAGCAGGAGGAAGGAAATGATAAAGAGCAGAAACCAGTGAAATTTTAAAGTTTTTAAAAATAGATATAAACAAAGTTATTGTAAAGCTTAAATGAAAAGCAATAGAGCACTATTCACAGGAGCTGACTTGGAACCAACCCAAATGCCCATCAATGATAGACTGGATAAAGAAAATGTGGCACATATACACCATGGAATACTATTCAGCCATTAAAAAGGATGTGCTCACGTCCTTTGCAGGGACACGGATGATGCTAGAAACCATCGTTCTCAGCAGACTAACACAGGAACAGAAAACCAAACACTGCATGTTCTCACTCGTAAGTAGGAGTTGAACAATAAGAACACATGGACACAGGGAGGGGAACATCACACACCGGGGCCTGTCGGAGGGTGGAGGGCTAGAGGAGGGATGGCATTAGGAGAAATACCTAATGTAGATGATGAGTTGATGGGTGCAGCAAACCACCAAGGCACATGTATACCTATGTAACAAACCTGCATGTTCTGCACATGCATCCCAGAACTTTAAAGTATTCAAAAAAAAAAAAAAGCAATAGAGAAAAATTAAGAGAGCTGGTTCTTTGAAAAGATTAATCCAATTGACAAATCTCTAGCAAGACTAAAAAAAATAAGGGAAGGCATAAATTACTAATGTCAGGAATGAAATAGGGCATATCACTGCAGATCCTTCAGACATCAAAAAGATAATAAGGAACTACTACAAACAACTCTACACACATACATTTTTTTAGACGGAGTTTCACTCTCGTCCCCCAGGCTGGAGTGTAATAGCGCAATATCAGCTCACTGCAACCTCCACCTCTTGGATTCAAGTGATTCTCCTGCCTCAGCCTCCCGAGTAGCTGGGATTACAGGCACCTGCCACCATGCCCAGCTAGTTTTTGTATTTTTAGTAGAGATGGGGTTTCTCCATGTTGGTCAGGCTGATCTCAAACTCCTGACCTCAGGTGATCCACCTGCCTCAGCCTCCCAAAGTGCTGGGATTACAGGCATGAGCCACTGTGCCCAGCCCATAAATTTGACAAATTCAATGAAATAGACCTCTTTCTCAAACACAAACTACCACAACTTATCCAGTATGAAATAGATAAACCAGGGTTTTTGTTTGTTTGTTTTTTATTTATTTATTTACTTTTTTTTTTTTTTTTTTTTTTTTGAGCTGGAGTCTTGCTCTGTTGCCCGGGCTGGAGTGCAGTGGTGCAATCTTGACTCACTGCAACCTCCACCTCCCTGTTCAAGTAATTCTCCGGCCTCAGCCTTCCGAGTAGCTGGGACTACTAGTGTAGACCACCATGCCCGGCTAATTTTTGTATTTTCAATAGAGATGGGATTTCACCATGTTGTCCACACTGGTCTTGAACTCCTGGCCTCAAGTGATCCACCTGCCTCGGCCTCCCAAAGTGCTGGGATTACAAGCATGAGCCACTGTGCCCAGCCCAATATGAAACAGATCATTGGAATAGCGCTATAACTATTAAGAAAATTTAATTCATAACTTTGAAATTCCCTCCCAAAAAAATCTCCAGACCTAAATCCTTTAACTAGACAACTCTACCAAATAGTTAAAGAATTAACACCAGTTCTACACCATCTCTTCCAGAATATAGATGAGGAGGGAATTCTTAGTTCATTTATGCTGCTGTAACAAAATATCTGAGACCACATGATTTATCAACGATATACGTTTTTTCTCATGGGCTGCTGTCTCTGCTTCAAGATGGCACCTTGTTGTTGCATCCTCCTGAGAGAATAAATGCTGTGTCCTCACATGGCGGAAGGACAGAAGGGCAAAAAGGGCCAAGCTAGTTTCCTCCCGACCTTTCATAATGCACGAATCCATTCATGAGGGCTCTCCCTCATGACTCAGTAACTTCCTAAAAGGCCTCATCTGTTACCACCACCATAATGGGGATTACGTTTCAACATGAATTTTGGAAAGAACACAAATATTCAACCCATGGTATCTTCATAATTGGTTTTATTTCTACCAAGACCAGATGAAGGCAGAAAACTACAAAATAAAATCAGAACACTACAGATCAATACTGTCTTGAATATAGATATGAAAATCCTGAAAAAATTAGTAAATAAAATTCAGCAATATGTAAAAACAATTCTACATGTTTACCAAGTGGGGTTTATTATAGGGAGGCAAAGCTGATCCAATATTAGAAAATCAATAAATATAATCAACCATATTAACAAGCTACAGAAGAATAATCACATGATCATATCAATTGACGTGAGAAAAGTATTTCACAAAATTCAACACTCATTCATGATTTTTTTTAAACTTTCAGAAAAATATCAACAGAAGAGAAATTCTTCCTCTTAGTAAAAAGCACCTACAAAAAACCTACAGCAACATTATACCTAATGGTGAAAGTCTAAATATTTTTCCCTTAAAATCAAGACTAAGACAAGGGTATTCACGCTTACATTCTTATTCAATATAGTACTGGAAGTTTTAGCCAATGGAGTGAGACAAAAAGGTAGGGTGGGGAAAATAAAAAGGAAGATATGATTGTCTACAAATAGAAAACTCTGAGAAGCATACAAGAAAAACAAACTGTTAATACTGAGTTCAGTAGAGTTGCAGGACATAAGATAAGCACACAAAATCAATTGTATTTCTGTATACTAGCAATGGCCATGTGGACATCAAAATTTAAAATATAATATCATTTACAATCACTTAAAAAGAATGCAATACTTAGGTGTCAGTCTAATAAAACATGTCCAGGGATTTTATGCTGATGTCTATGCTATGCTATGCTGATGAAAGACATAAAAATAAATTTAAATAAAGGGAGAGACATACTGTGTTTGTGACTGGAAGATTCAACATAATAAAGATGTAAATTCTTCCAAATTGATATGAAGTTTTAACATAATTCCTATCAAAATCCCAGAAAGTTTTTTAAATAGATATAAACAAGCTTATCCTAAAATTAAATAAAAAGGCAAAGGAACTGGAATTCAAAACAATTTTGAAAAAGAAGAAAAAAAGTACGAGGTGGCTCAGTCTATCTGATTTCAAGACATATTATATAGGTCAATAATCAAGACTATGTGTTATTGGTTGAGAGACAGACACATAGATCAATGGAACAGAATAAAGCATCCAGAAGCAGAACCACATGAATATGCCCAAATGATTTTTGACAAGGTGGGAAAGCAACTCAAAAAAGGAGAAATACCCTTTTAACATAAGATGCTGGAGTAATTGCATATCTATTGCCAGAAATAATGAACCTCTACTTAAGCCTCATACCTTAAACAAAAATTAACTCAAAATGGATCATGATCATAAATGTAAAATGTAAAGCCATAAAACACTTAGGAAAAAAACATAGGAGAAGATAGTCAAGACCTAGAGGGAGATCAAGTGTTGTGTTTTGGAGAATGCCGTATGAGTTTTTCACTTGACACCAAAAGCACAGTTCATAAAAGAAAGATGTATAAACTGGACTTCATCAAGGTTTTAAATTTTTGTTCTGTAAAAAACCGTGTTAAGAGAATGAAAAGACAAGCTACAGAGTGGGAAGAAAATATTTGCAAACCATATATCTGACAAAGAACTAGTGTCTGGAATATATAAAGAACTCTCAAAACTCAACAAAAAGAAAGCAAACAATCCAATTAGAAAATGGAAAAAACATGTGAAGAGACATTTTAACACAGAAAATATACAGAAGACAAATAAGCACATGAAAATATGCTCAACAGCATAAGCCACTGGTGAAATGCAAGTTAAAACCACTATGCAGGGCCAGGAGCAGTGGCTCACGCCTGCAATCCCAGCACTTTGGGAGGTCAAGGAGGGCGGATTGCCTGAGCTCAGCAGTCCAAGACCAGCCTAGGCAACATGGTGAAAACCTGTCTCTACTAAAATATAAAAAATTAGCCGGGCATAGTGCCGTGCACCTGTAGTCGCAGCTACTCGGGAGGCTAAGGCAGGAGAATTGAACTCGGGAGGTAGAGGTTGCAGTGAGCCCAGAATCGCACCACTGCGCTTCAGCCCAGGCAACAGAGCAAAAAAACCACTATGCAGTATTACTACATATCTATCAGAATGGCTAAGATGAGAAATAATGACAACACCAAATTGCAGAGAAACTAGATCACTCATACGATGTTGGTGAGAATGTAATATGGTGGAGTTTGGAAGTTTCTTAGAAAACTAAGCATGCAATTGCCATATAACCCAGCAATTTAGTTCCTGGGTGTTTATCTCAGATAAATGTTGACATATTCACTCAAAAGTTTGTGCACTATGTTTATAGCAGCTATTTTCATAAGAGCTCAAAATTGGGAACAATCTAGATGTCTTCCAATAGGTGACTACTTAGACAAAAAGTGGTACATTCCATGTGATATTATCCAGAAGGAAAAAGGAACAAACTATTGATAAACACAGCAATCTAGATGAATCTCCAGAGGATTAGGCTGAGTGGGAAAAAGGCTGATCCCTAAAAGTTACCTATGTGTGATTTCATTTAAATAACGTTTTTGAAATGACAAACTTCTAGAAATGAAGAATTGATTAGTGGTTGTCAGGAGTTATGCAGGGGGTGGGAGCAGGAAGGCAGGGGTTGTGGCTATAAAATAGCAAGATGAGGGAAATTTATGGTAACAAAAATGTTCTGTATCTTGACAGTATCAATGTCAATATCCTGATTATGACATTGTTATATGCTGTTACCATCGGGGAAAAAAAACGGGTAAAGGGCACACAGGATCTCCATTATTTCTTACAACTGCATGTGAACTACAATTATCTCAAAATTAAAGGTTAATTGTTTAAAATAAATTCAAGGACTACACATACAAAACCAAATTTATCTTGCATAAGTTGGCAGGGTTCTGCTGGTACAGAACAGGCGGCTCTGCTGAACTTAGCTGGCCTCACTCATGTGTGTGCTGCTGATCTAGGCTCGGTTCCTCTAGGTCAACTGGAGGATTTAATTCTGTTTCATGTATCTGTCATCTTCAGCAGGCTTCCCTGGGCATGTTCTTATGGCCATAGCTGAGATGCACAAGAAAACAACCTCTAGCCTAGGCACAGTGGCTCATGCCTGTAATCTCAGCACTGGCCAACTTGGCAAAAACCCATCTAGACTAAAAACACAAAAAACTAGCCAAGCATGGTGGAGCACGCCTGTAATCTCAGCACTTTGGGAGGCCGAGGCTGGTGGAACACCTGAACTTCAGGAGTTCAAGACCAGCCTGACCAATATGGTGAAACCCTGTCTCTACTAAAAATACAAAAATTAGCCCAACATGATGGCATGTGCCTATAATCCCAGCTACTTGGGAGGCTGAGACATGAGAATTGCTTGAACCCGGGAGGCAGAGGCTGCAGTGAACCAAGATCACGCCACAGCACTCCAACCTGGACGATAAAGCGAGACTCCATGTCAAAAAAAAAAAAAAAAAATCAAACCATTGCACTCCAGCCTGGGTAACAAAGTGAGACAAGACAGGACAGGACAGGACAGGACGGGGAAAGGAAAGAAAAGAGGAAAGGGAAAGGGAAGAAGAAAACAAGTTCTAGTGGGCAAACCTCTCTCCAGCCTGAATTTGAGTCACGGCTTTTACACACTAATGGCAAAAGCAAGTCACATGACTGATCCCAGAACCAAGGGACAGGGCAGGTCATTCATGCATGGTGGGAGGGCACTGTGAAGTTTTGTGGCAACAGGCATGGATATGGGGCAGAGGAGGTGAAAAGTAGGGGTCGGTGAAGGACTCCACTACTATCCCTGACCACCTCCAGGACTAGAAATACCTATTGTGACTTTCCCTTCTTACTGCAGTAACTCTTACCCACTCCCCCATTCTGCCTGCCTCATCCAAGTGAGGGGGAAATGAAACTTAGGAAGAAGAGGAAACAGAGCATTGAAAATCTGTGCCTGTGTGTGTGTCTTTGTGTGTGTGTCTGTGTGTGTATGTTTCTGTGGGTGTGTCTGTGTGTGCGTGTCTGTATCGCTGTTGTGTGTCTGTGTGTCTGTCTGTGTGTGTGTCTCTGTGTGTGTCTGTGTATGTATCTGTGTGTGTCTCTGTATCTGTGTGTATATCTCTGTGTATGTGTCTGTGTATGTGTGTGTGTCTGTCTCTGTATGTGTGTCTGTGTGTCTCTGTGTATGTGTCTGTGTGTCTGCATGTGTCTCTGTGTGTGTGTCTGTGTATGTGCCTGTGTTTCTGTGTTTGTGTATCTGTGTGTGTCTGTGTGTGTCTGTGTCTGTGTGTTTGTGTGTCTGTGTATCTGTGTGTGTCTGCATGTGTGCCTCTGTATCTCTGTGTGTGTCTGTGTATGTGTCTCTGTGTGTGTGTCTGTGTGTGTCTCTCTGTGTGTATCTGTGTGTGTGTGTGTGTGTGTGTGTGTGTGTGTGTGTTGTAGAGACCACTGGAAATCTCCTCTGTGGGAACTGAATCCCCAGCACTGCCATGTAAATATTTTTCCCTCTCATGGGCCACTGTGGCCATTGTTCATTGTTCCAAAGACCCTATAACAGGATCTGAGTTTCCCTTTGCCAAAAGACGGATCACAGGGAAGGGAGCACAGCTGACCCTTGAACAATGCGGTGTTAAGTTTGCCCACCCCCACATACATTGTCAAAATCCACGTATAACTTTTGATTCCCAAAAAAGGAGTCAGGCTGATGTCTGCCCAATATTCTACTGAACTTAACTCCCAAGAGCCGGCTGTTGACTGGGAAGCCTTGCTGATAAGATGTCAGTTAGCTCGTATTTCATGTATGTATTATACACTGTATTCTTACAATAAAGTAAGCCAAAGAAAAGAAAATATTACTAAGAAAATCATGAGGAAGAAAAATATTTACTCTTCGTTAAGTGCAAGTGAAGCATCATGAAGGTTTTCGTCCTTATTGTCTTTGCATGGAGTAGGCTGAGGAGGAAGAGGAGTTGTTCCTGCTGCCTCTGGGTGGAAGAGGCAGAAGAGGCAGAGGAAGTCGAAGGGAAGGCAGGAGAGGCGGGCACACTCAGTGCAGCTTTCACTGGAAAAAATCTGTGTATAAGTGAACCTGTGCTGCTCAAACCCATCTTGTTCAAGGGTCAACTGTCTGTAATGTCTACAAATGTCCTACCCTGAGCCAGGCTGCCTCTGCCCCAATCTTTATTCCATCTTCTGCCCCATCTCTGATTTTCTGCTTACCTTTTCAATTTTCTAGACTCCTTGTTCCTTTCCTAGCACCACTTAGACTTATGTTATGAGAATCCCTGTCCAAAGCCACTGAGAGCAGTCTCTCAGCCTCCATATCTTTATTAGTAAAATATGGATATCCACAGTACCCACCTCACAGCGTTGATGTGAGGATGAAGCGACATGACTGGTAATGAGTTTACACTGCCTGGGATGCAGTGAGTCCTCAATAAAATGCAGGGTGGGTTTTTTTCTTTTCTTTTAATATGGGGGTAGAGGGCTGCCCAGTCTCACTACAGACAGTTAAAGGAATCCCAGCATGAGGCACAGTGGCTCATGCCTGTAATCCCAGCACTTTGGGAGGCCAAGGTGGGTGGATCACGAGGTCCGGAGTTCGAGACCAGCCTGGCCAACATGGTGAAACCTTGTGTCTACTAAAATTACTAAAATTAGCCGGGTGTGGTGGTGCCCACCTGTAGTCCCAGCTACTGGGGAGGCTGAGGCAGGAGAGTTGCTTGAACCTGGGAGGCGGAGGTTGCAGTGAACTGAGCTCACACCACTGCTCTCCAGCCTGGGCAATGAAGTGGCACTCCATCTCAAAAAAAAAAAAAAAAAGGAATCCCAGCAATCCAAGGCGGAACTCTGAACGTAGTTTCCCGTAGAAACACCATTGTCCATTGCAATCGCATCCCGTCCCACTATTATTCCCAAAGATTCTAAGGTTCCAGTGCCTCCACTTCACCCTACAGGCTAAATGGGCTCCCCTGGACTCGCCTGGCAGAACTGACCACCAAGAAGAGTGTTATTGCAAGAGGAAAATGTGAGTGCTACATAAGTTTCTTATAAACGTGCTTTTGAGACAGAATCCACTCTTAAGTTTGGTATTTCCTAAAATTTAATGTGTGAGGGAAGATGCTTGGGAGACAATCCATTTATCAGGCTGACATATGGCAGACATTCTCCTGACCTCCCTGAGCAAGAACCTTAGGAGTGAGGCCAGGTGGCAGAAATCCTCAGGGCCAAGCGTGGGGAGCAAAACTGTGTGTAGAGACCTAGATGGGAGGTCGGGTTCAATAGGAGGTCATGACCAATGCCCTAGCATGCAAAGGATGGGCAGGAGTCTTGAAAGAGCCTCAGAAATATGGAAAACCAGGCCGGGCACAGTGGCTCACGCTTGTAATCCAATCACTTTGGGAGGCCGAGCGGGCAAATCTCATGAGATCAGGAGTTCAAAACCAGCCTGGCCAACATGGTGAAACCCCATTTCTACAAAAATACAAAAATTAGCCAGGCGTGGTGGCATGCACCTGTAATTCCAGCTACTCAGGAGGCTGAGGCAGAAGAATTGCTTGAATGTGGGAGGCGGAGGTTGCAGTGAGCCGAGATCACGCCCCTGCATTCCAAGCTGGCGACAGAGTGAGACTCTGTCAAAAAACAAAAACAAGGAAAAATAAAATCCTTTGTGAACATGCAAGTACTCAGAGATTTCGTCACCACCAGGCCAGCTCTACAAGAGCTCCTGAAAGAGGCTCTACACATATAAAGGAACAACAAGTACCAGCTCAACTAAAGGGCAAAACACCCAGCTAGCACCAAAATGGCTGTATCAAATTCACACATAACAATATTAACCCTAAATGTAAATGGACTAAATGCCCCAATCAAAAGACACAGACTGGCAAATTGGATAAAAAGACAAAACCCATCGGTGTGCTGTATCCAGGAAACCCATCTCACACGCAAGGATACACAAAGGCTCAAAATAAAGGAATGGAGGAAGATTTACCAAGCAAATGGAGAGCAAAAAAAAGCAGGAGTTGCAATTCTCATCTCTGATAAATTAGACTTTAAAGCAACAAAGATCATAAGAGACAAAGAGGGACATTACATAATGGTAAAAGGGTCAATGCAACAAGAAGAGCTAACGATCCTAAATATATACACACCCAATACAGGAGCACCCAGATACATAAGGCAAGTTCTTAATGACTTACAAAGAGACTTAGACTCCCACACAATAATAGTGGGAGACTTTAACACCCCATTGTCAACATTAGACAGATCAACCAGACAGAAAATTAACAAGGATATCCAGGACTTGAACTCAGACCTGGACCAAGCAAACCTAATAGACATTTACAGAACTCTTCACCCCAAATCCACAGAATATACATTCTTCTCAGCACCACATCACACCCACTCTAAAATTGACCACATAAATGGGAGTAAATCACTCCTCAGCAAATGCAAAAGAACGGAAATCGTAACAAACAGTCTCTCAGACCACAGTGCAATCAAGTTAGAACTCAGAATTCAAAAACTAACCCAGCACCGCACAGCTTCACGGAAACTGAACAACTTGCTCTTGAATGTTGACTGGCTAAACAATGAAATGAAGACAGAAATAAAGATGTTCTTTGAAACCAACGAGAATGAAGACACAACATACCAGAATCTCTGGGACACATTTAAAGCAGTCTCTAGAGGAAAATATATAGCAATAAGTGCCCACATGAGAAGCAAGGAGAGATCAAAAATTGACACCCTATCGTCAAAACTGAAAGAGCTAGAGGAGCAAGATCAAAAAAACTCAAAGTCTAGCAGAAGACAAGAAATAGCTAAGATCAGAGCAGAACTGAAGGAGATAGAGACACAAAAAACCCTTCAAAAAATCAATAAATCCAGGAGCTGGTTTTTTGAAAAGATCAACAAAATAGACAGACCACTAGCCAGATTAATAAAAAAGAAAAGAGAGAATAACCAAATTGATGCAATAAAAAACGATAAAGGGGATATCACCACAGATTCCACAGAAATTCAAACCATCATCAGAGATTATTACAAACAACTCTATGCACACAAATTAATGAACCTGGAAGAAATGGATAAATTCCTGGACACTTGCCTCCTCCCAAGACTAAACCAGGAAGAAGCTGAAACCCTGAACAGACCCATAACAAGGTCTGAAGTTGAGGAGGCAATTAAGAGCTTACCACCCAAAAAAAGCCCAGGTCCAGATGGGTTCACAGCTGAATTCTACCAGACATACAAAGAGGAGCTGGTACCATTTCTTCTGAAACTATTCCAAACAATACAAAAAGAGGGAATTCTTCCCAAATCATTTTATGAGACCAACATCATCCTGATTCCAAAACCCGGCAGAGACTCAACAAGAAAACAAAACTTCAGGCCAATATCCATGATGAACATAGATGCAAAAATCTTCAATAAAATACTGACAAGCCGATTGCAACAGCACATCAAAAAGCTTATCCACCATGATCAAGTAGGCTTCATCCCGGGGATGCAAGGCTGGTTCAACATATGCAAGTCTATAAACGTAATTCACCACATAAACAGAACCAAAGACAAAAACCACATGATTATCTCAATTGATGCAGAGAAGGCCTTTGACAAAATTCAACAGCCCTTTATGCTAAAAACCCTCAATAAGCTAGGTATCGATGGAACGTATCTCAAAATAATAAAAGCTATTTGTGACAAACCAACAGCCAATATCATACTGAATGGGCAAAAACTGGAAGCATTCCCCTTGAAATGTGGCACCAGTCAAGGATGCCCTCTCTCACCACTGCTATTCAATATAGTATTAGAAGTTCTAGCCAGAGCAATCAGGCAAGAAAAAGAAATAAAGGGCATTCAAATAGGAAAGGAGGAAGTCAAATTGTCTCTATTTGCAGACGACATGATTGTATATCTAGGAGACCCCATCGTCTCAGCCCCAAACCTCCTGAAACTGATAAGCAAGTTTAGCAAAGTCTCAGGATACAAAATCAATGTGCAAAAATCACATGCATTCCTATACACCAATAACAGACTTAAAGAGAGCCAAATCAAGAACAAACTTCCATTCACAATTGCCACAAAGAGAATAAAATATCTAGGAATACAACTAACAAGGAATGTAAAGGACCTTTTCAAGGAGAACTACAAGCCACTGCTCAACGAAATAAGAGGACACAAACAGATGGAGAAACATTCCATGTTCATGGTTAGGAAGAATCAATATTGTGAAAATGGCCATACTGCCCAAAGTAATTTACAGATTCAATGCTATCCCCATCAAGCTACCAATGACCTTCTTCACAGAACTGGAAAAAACCACATTAAACTTCATATGGAACCAAAAGAGAGCCTGCAAAGCCAAGTCAATTCTAAGCAAAAAGAACAAAGAGGGGGCATCACACTACCAGACTTCAAACTATACTACAAGGCTACAGTAATCAAAACAGCATGGTACTGGTACCAAAACAGAGATATAGACCAATGGAACAGAACAGAGGTCTCGGAGGCAACACAACATATCTACAACCATCTGATCTTTGACAAACCAGACAAAAACAAGCAATGGGGAAAGAATTCCCTGTTCAATAAATGGTGTTGGGAAGCTGGCTAGTCACGTGCAGAAAGCAGAAACTGGACCCCTTCCTGACACCTTACACTAAAATTAACTCCAGATGGATTAAAGACTTAAACATAAGACCTAACACCATAAAAACCCTAGAAGAAAATCTGGGCAAAACCATTTAGGACGTAGGTGTAGGCAAGGACTTCATGACCAAAACACCAAAAGCATTGACAACAAAAGCCAAGATAGACAAATGGGACCTAATTAAACTCCACAGCTTCTGCACAGCAAAAGAAACAATTATTAGAGTGAATCGGCAACCAACGGATTGGGAAAAAATTTTTGCAGTTTACCCATCTGACAAAGGGCTGATATCCAGAATTTACAAAGAACTAAAACAGATTTACAAGAAAAAAACTAACAAGCCCATTCAAAAGTGGGCAAAGGATATGAACAGACACTTTACAAAAGAAGACATACGTGAGGCCAACAAACATATGAAAAAATGCTCATCATCACTGGTCATCAGAGAAATGCAAATCAAAACTACACTGAGATACCATCTCACGCCAGTTAGAATGGCGATCATTAAAAAATCTGGAGACAACAGATGCTGGAGAGGATGTGGAGAAATAGGAACACTTTTACACTGTTGGTGGGAGTGTAAATTAGTTCAACCATTGTGGAAGACAGTGTGGCGATTCCTCAAGGACATAGAAATAGAAATTCCATTTGACCCAGCAATCCCATTACTGGGTATATATCCAAAGGATTACAAATCATTCTACTATAAGGACACGTGCACACGAATGTTCATTGCAGCACTGTTTAAAATAGCAAAGACCTGGAACCAACCCAAATGCCCATCGACGATAGATTGGATAGGGAAAATGTGGCACATATACACCATGGAATATTATGCAGCCATCAAAAACGATGAGTTTGGGTCCTTTGTAGGGACATGGATGAACCTGGAAACCATCATTCTCAGCAAACTGACAGAAGAGCAGAAGATCAAACACCGCATGTTCTCACTCATAGGCGGGTGTTGAACAATGAGAACACATGGACACAGTGAGGGGAGCACTACACACTGGGGTCAGTTGGGGGGAAATAGGGGAGGGACTGTGGGGGGTGGGAAGGTGGGGAGAGATAGCAAGGGGAGAAATGCCAGATGTAGGTGATGGGGAGGAAGGCAGCAAATCACACTGCCACGTGTGTTCCTATGCAACAATTTTGCATGTTCTTCACATGTACCCCAAAACCTAAAATGCAATAAAATAAATAAATGGGAAAAAACAAAAAACAAAAAACAAAAACAAAAACAAAAAAAAGCATGGAAAACCAGATCCTAAGAGCAAAATGCCAAAGGCGACCTATTCATTAGTGAGGAGTCTGCAAAAACAAAAAGGTTTTAGCCGGAAGTTTATAGGAGTAAATCTGAAACCCAACTTGACAAGGAATAGTGAGACCCATAATTTGAGAAAGAAATACGATAACCAGAAGAACTATAAAAACTATAGCTTCAGATCTAACAACCTATTTACAGGGTTGTCCAATCTTTTGGCTTCCCTGGGCCACACTGGAAGAATTGTCTTGGGCCACACATAAAACACACTAACACTAATAACAGCTGATGAGCTATTATTAAAAAGAGGATGGGCACAGTGGCTCACGCCTGTAATCCCAGCACTTTGGGAGGCCAAGGTGGGCGGATCACAAGGTCAGGAGTTCAAGACCAGCCCGGCCAACATAGTAAAACCTCGCCTTTAAATAAATAAATAACTAAATAAGAAAAAAAAATGGCCTTGCATAAATCTCATAATGTTCTAAGAAAGTTTACAAATTTGTGTTGGGCCGCATTCAAAGCCATCCTGGGCCTCATGCAGCCTGTGGAAGCTTGCATAAGAGATGGATTTATAGTAATACCTTTTTGGGGGGAAGTGCTTGATAAGGATTAAATAGCACCAGAAAGTGAAGCTAAACTGAAAGGTTTTAGGATTTAACATGAGACACATCAAATGCTTTTAGATGAAACTCAGGACCTTTCACTGTAGTAAAGTTCAGCGTGAAATTGATCTAATGGGGCACCAGACAGCAGTAAGCAGGGTGTATAAGAGTGAGGGAGGGGTTATTTTAAGAAATAGAGAAGGTAGGGAAAAGAGCTGGCTTTTTGTGAGTACAGCCTCTTGCAGACTGGACTAGCAAGAGCCGAGAATGAACCTAAGCCAGACTCAGGTCTACTGGGCAGTGCTGGGCCTGTCTCAACCCTGCTGCACACCAGGTACCCCATGCATCTGCTGTGGTCTGTTGCTACATGTCAACCTGAAACATCACCAACGTCTCTAGTGAGGTTGAAACTCAGTTAATAAACAGGGAATCCCGAGTGTGCATCCTGAATTCCCCTCCGCCGCATTCCTGACAGTGGCCATCCTGCCTCTGCTTGAATACCTTTAACTCACCTCTCATGAGGCGCTCATCTCATTAAATGATTGTCACTGTGAAGAATCCTCCCTACACAGCTGGATCAATTCTGCCCCCTGGTGACTTTCAGCCCCTGGTCCCCATTGCTCTCTGGCACTAAGTACTGAATTGAATCCTTCCATGAGAGTCAATTCCATTCCTCCTAAATCTTCCCTCTTCTAAGATAAATAGTCCACATTACACAATCTTAATACCCAATCCAACGAGCATTTCATGATGGCCTAATATATGCAAAGCACCATGCTTGTGCCAAGTGGGACCCTAAAGCGATTATTACCTCCTTGCTCTTTAGGCAAACAGGGTGAAGACGGAGGCATAGATGATGGACACTAAAACAAAGGCCGTAAGTACCGTAATAGCTACGCACAACTTATGATGGTATAGGCATGGGGAAGGAGTAGCCCAGCTCACCTTGGAGGATCTGGAAAGGCTCTAAGAGGTGGAGTTGAGTTGGAGTTGGAAAGACTTCAACAATCAGATGTGGGAAGGAGGTGGGTGGTGAGTGGAAAGAAAACAGGACAGGGCTGAGGACTTTGTGTTCTTTTTTTTTTTTTCTTGAGACAGAGTCTCACTCTGTCGCCAGGCGCCAGCCTGGAGTGCAGTGGCACAATCTCGGCTCACTGCAACCTCCGCCTCCTGGATTCAAGCAATTCTCCTGCCTCAGCCTCCCAAGTAGCTGGGACTACAGGCACACGCCACCTTGCCCAGCTAATTTTTGTATTTTAGTAGAGATGGAATTTCACCATGTTGGCCAGGATGGTCTCGATCTCTTGACCTTGTGATCCGCCCGCCTCAGCCTCCCAAAGTGTATGGATTACAGGTGTGAGCCACCGTACCTGGCCATCTCTTTTTCTTTTTTTGAGCTTTTTTTTCTTTTTCCTTTGTTTTTAATTTTTCATTAGCAAGTAGCAATAATATATGTTTATGGGGTACAGTCTGATGCTTTGATACAGGTTTACAATGTGGAATGATAAATCCGGCTAATTAGCAAATTCATCACGTCACAGACTTACCATTTGTTTGCACTAAAAACATTTGAAATCTACTCTTTTAGCAATTTTGAAATGTACAATGCATTATTACTTATTATAGTTACCATACCGTGCAATTGATCAGCAAAGCTTATTCCTCTTGTCTAACCGAAACTGTGTAGCCTTTGACCAACCTCTCCCCAACCACCACTGAACTCTCTACTTCTGTGAAATCAATTTTCTCAGTGTCCACATATGAGTGAGATCATGCAGTGTTTGTCTTTCTGTGCCTGGCTTATTTCACTTAGCATAATGTCCTCCAGGTTCATCCATGTTGTCCCAAATGACAGGATTTTCCCTCTCTTTAAGGCTGAATAGTGTTCTATTGTGTATATATACCAAATTATCTGTTTTCATTCATCTGTTGATGTACACCTAGATTGATTCCATGTCTTGGCTATCATAAATCGTGCTGCAATGGGAACATTGGAGAAAGAATATTCATCTTACGGTAAAACTGGAGATTCTTGAGAGATAATTCTGAGCCTAGTGGGCAAAAATTTTAGAGTAAAGATAGGCATGCTTTCATGGCCATGCTCCAAAGACGCCTAACAATAACAGTTTCATTTCACTGAGTCCATGCCAATTATTAACTTAGCTGTGTAGCAGGCACTACAGTTATGCCCATTTTACAGATGAAGAAACTGAGGTACAAAAGAATTAAGTAGGCCAGATATGGTGGCTCACCAGGTTATAATCTCAGTGCTCTTGGGAAGCAGATCGCATGAGGCCAGGAGTTTGAGACTAGCATGGGTAACATGGTGAGGCCCCCATCTCTACAAAAAAAAAAAAAAAAAAAAAATAGCCAGGCATGGTACTGCATGCCTGTAGTCCCAGCTACTCTGGAGGCTGAGGTGGGAGGATCACTTGTACCCAGATATCAAGGGAGCCAGCAAGGACCGCAGCTATTAAATGTTGTAGTGGGGTTTGATAGGGTAATTGTGTGGAAGGAGAGGTTTTATTTAACTCATTTAACTGGAGCCAGCAAAATATTACAACCAGATTAAAGGAGAGAACTCCAACTACCACACATGTATAGTCAGATAAGAAATACCTAAATAAATTTACAAGCAGGCAAAACTGGAAAAACTGGTTAATATCTACCGGACAATAAACAATGACATTCCACGGGAGACCATTTGCATTTCAATGTGCAAGGAATTATTTGCACTACTATCAGTTTTCTATATGCTAACTTGTTTCTATTATTTTTGTCTTCACTCAGACCACAAGTTAGAGGGTCTTCTTACAGGTATAGAGGAGAAGAAAATTTCTTTTTCCTCTATCCTCCTAGGTTCTTTGGCTTGGGCCCTGCAAATTAGACTGACAAAAGACACATTAACAAAACAAAAACAAACAGAAGGTTATTATTAACACATGCCTACACACAGGATCACTCAGTGATGAGTAACTCAAAGGAGTGGTTAGAATTTGGGCTTATAGAGCAGCTTTTAAAAAAACATAAATTTGTAAAGAAGTGACAAGACAAGCCGGGTGCCGTGGCTCACATTTGTAATCCCAGCACTTTGGGAGGCCAAGGAGGGAGGATCACTTGAGGTCAGGAGTTCAAGACCAGCCTGGCCAACATAGTGAAACCCCGTCTCTACTACAAATACAAAAATTAGCCAGGCGTGATGTGTGCACCTGTAATCCCAGCTACTCAGGAGGCTGAGGGAGGAGAATCACTTAAACCAGGAGGCGGAGTTTGCAGGGAGCAGAGATCGTGCCACTACACTCCAGGCTGGGCAACAGAGTGAGACTCCATCTCGAAAAAAAAAAAAGTGACAAGTCAAAGGGAAAGGGCTTTAGGCTTCCGGAGGTGGCAAACTATGGGAGGGTGAGTAGATGGTGAAAGTAATGGAAGATAAAGATTGCCTTAGTAAGGTTTGTTACGTAGGTTCCTCCAGTGCCAGCTCTGGCCTGCTTAAGAGTCCAGAGTTGTCTCCAGTGATTGAGAATCTTCCTGTCCTCCCTGGTAGGGAGATGTAGGTGATGGGCAGAGTTTTTCTTTTTCTTTTTTTTTTTTTTTTTTTTGTGAGGGGGAGTTTCGCTCTGCTGCTCAGGCTGGAGTGCAGTGGTGTGATCTCGGCTCACTACAACCTCTGCCGCCTGGGTCCAAGCAATTCTCCTGCCTCAGCCTCCCGAGTAGCTTAGATTACAGGCACCTGCCACCACGCCCGGCTAATTTTTGTATTTTCAGTAGAGATGGGGTTTCCCAAACTGCTGGGATTACAGGCGTGAGCCACCATGCCTGACCGAGAGTTTTTCTTGTGTCTGCTTCATCTTCATTGCCTTCAGCTCAAAATGATCTTAGGGTCAAAGTGGTGTACTTTGGGGGGTAACACCTTGACCCCTTCACAGATGTGCTTCATAATGAATGGTGCTGTGCTTCTCCTCTGTTCCTTTTCCCAAATCTTTCATTTCAACCAGTCTTTTGTTGCTTCATTCCAACTCTGATCCTACTTCATCGAGTTCCCAGTCCTCATCAATGTGACAACTTACAGCCCAGGCATCAATTCATTGTCCCTACTGCCTGGCAGCCGTGCAATTGCTGGGACAACATCTGAAGGAATGACCAATATAGAGGCTGGACTTCTGCAGGAGGAATTTGTACTGATCTCAGATCTAGCCTCTACTTCACTAAGGGGACCACTTCCCCTTATTGTAAAATTTACCAATGCAAGCCTATCCTCATTTCTATCACTATTTCTACAATTATGGATAGTAAACCTGTTAGAAATCACCTTTAGAGCATTGGAGCAAATGTAAACGGGAAACATCCTGTAGGTATGTTTGAAATATACCTTCTTCCTCTTCCTCCTTCCCCTTCTCCATCTCCAGCCATTTCAGCCTTAGATCAAACATCAGCTGTTCAAATAATTCCCACACCTGATGATAAAACGAAGGTATTGGTAGTGCAGATAAACAATCTGAAACAAACCTTAGCTATTGAGATAGCGTATCAAGATGCAAATGCCTGGTTAGAATGGATTAAATATTCCGTCCGCACACTAAATAAAAGCGACTGTTACACTTGTGCACATGGCAGGCTAGAAGCCCAGATTGTCCCCTTCCCACTGAAGTGGTCCTCTCATCAGACAGACCTGGAATGTGTGATAGCTCTCTGTCAAGATTCTACTGCCTGGAACAATGGACTGTGTCAAGCTCTCTCTCTGCTATATCCTGAGGTCTGACACCCTGCAGGTCAGCCCCCAAGGGCCATTCAACCTCCATCTTCTGAGATAGAGTTCGCCTCTTGTCTCTCACAGCAGGAGGAGAACTCGATATTCCTTGGAAATTTCACGGGATGCAGTGAAGTAAGGCACTTTTGAGAGTTAATCCATCAGGCTTCCATCAGCCATCCCCGAGCCTACATATGGTGGTATTATGGGGAACCCTTACTGGACACTCTGCCAAATAACTGGAGTGATACTTGCACTTTAGTCCAACTGGCTATCCCTTTTACCCTGGCATTTCATCAACCACAGACAGAGGAAACCCACCACTGACAAACAAGAGGAGCCCCACATGGGTCCTTTGATTCTCATGTGTACCTAGATGAAATCGGGATCCCAAGAGGAGTTCCAAATGAATGTAAAGCCAGAGATCAGATAGCTGCTGGATTTCAATCAACACTATTCTGGTGGGTGACAGTAAATAAAAACATAGACTGGATAAATTATATTTATTATAATTAATAACGATTTGTTAACTATACCAAGGATGCTCTTAAGAGAATTGCAGAACAGTTAAGGTCTACCAGGCAAATGGTATGGGAAAACAGAATTGCTCTTGACATGATGCTAGCAGAAAATGATGGTGTTTGCGTAATGAGTAAGACCTAGTGCTGTACTTTCATTCCAAATAGCACAGCTCCAGATGGAAGTACCACGAGAGCCTTACAGGGATTTACGGCCCTATCTAATGAACTAGCCAAAAATTCAGAAACAAATAACCCCATTTCAAACTGGCTAGAGACCTGGTTTGGCAAATGGAAGGACACTTTGGCATCAGTCCTCACTTCCCTGGTAGCGGTATTAGGTATACTTCTTGCAGGATGTTGTGTTATACTCTGTGTGTGAGCACTCGTGCAAAGGCTCGTTAATACTACCCTCCCTAACCTATCTCCAACACCTCCTCCACCCTATCCAAAGAAATTACTTCTGTTGGAAGATCAAGCTGAACAACGAAGCAAGGACCTATTAGATAAGAAGAATTATTATGAAATAAAAAGAGGAGGGAATTGTGAGAGATGGGAAAGTTCTTCTTCAAAGTTTATCTCTTAGACAACATTATAAGGAGTTACAATCTCTTGCTCTATGGCCATTATCCACTATTAGCATAAACATATACCCAGGTATATATATTCTCTAAATCAGCTAGGTCTTAAGTCAGCTACCATGACCCGCTCCAACACATCTGAACAGAACTGGGCAAGCTCCAAACCTCGGTGCATGCCATTCCTTATTTGGAAACCCTCTGACCTTCTCCTGACTAGCTTCCTCTTCTTCTTTGTCTTCTTTTCCCTTATTTATTCAGGAAATTGCCAAGTTTTTAGTCAATCAGGTCAAGCATAGAATGTGAGGTCCCGTTCCAGCCAATGGAAAATGGACACAGCAGTAGGACAATTGCATCAGGTTATGAAAGTTATAAACATCCCCGTCTCCTTTGTTCAGGTGTGCTCTCGTGGCAAGACTGCTGGCAAGTTGCACCCTTCCTGCAGGAAGTAAACTAGCCTTGCTGAGTGACCCGTTGTCTCCGTGTGGATTTTTCCAGATGTTATAAACCCGTTCCCAACAAGTTTCATCATTGAGATCAAAACAAGGATAAACATCATAGCCCCAAAGTAATCTGGTGTCCACTCCAAAATCTGCTCATGTGGCCTTTCAAGTCTTATTTGGTTACTCGTAATGATGGGCAAAATCCCCAAAGTTTTCCTGAGGATGGGCTTTTATCTATATTATTCAAACTCATTGGGATTTTTCTCTAAGATATTATTTCCAATGATGATATAAATCAATTACAGAGTCATAAAGTGAATCGAAAGCACATATAACAATTTTTAAAATATTCATACCCAATAATTCCACTCTGAGGAATCATTTTTCAGGAAACAACAGAACGTGTGAGCAAAGATGAAAAACTGTATCCTGTGGCAGTATTTGTAACAGTAAGCACTTGAAGACAAAACATTTAAAAGTAGTTGCCTGGCTGAATTATTTTATTTTTTATTTTTATTTTTCAGAAACAGATTCTCGCTCTGTCACCCAGGCTGGAGTGCAGTGGCACGATCTCAG
Organism: Sapajus apella; assembly: GCF_009761245.1. NCBI lineage: Eukaryota > Metazoa > Chordata > Mammalia > Primates > Cebidae > Sapajus > Sapajus apella. Next base: position 550,645 of record NW_022437024.1, read on the forward strand.
CTCACTGCAACCTCCACCTCCCGGGTTCAAGCAATTCTCCTCTGGCTGAATAGTTTTAATGCTATCATTCACTAGAACAATGCAGCCATTAATAAATTCTATTTATAAAATAAGTTTGTTAGAAGTTATGATGGCTGGGAATAGCGGTTCATACCTGTAATCCCAGCACTCTGGGGAGGCCGAGACAAATGAATATCTTGAGCTCAGGAGCCGGAGACCAGTCTGGTCAACATAGTGAAAACTGTCTCTATTAAAAATGCAAAAATGAGCTGGACATGGTGGCAACATGCCTGTAATTTCAGCTACTCAGGAGGCTGAGGCAGGAAAATAGCTTGAACCCTAGAGGCAGAGGTTGCAGTGAGCCGAGATCGTGCCACTGCACTCCAGCCTGGAGGACAGAGCAAGACTCTGAAGAAAAAAAATCATCTGCTTTTCCTCATAGAGAGGGAGACGGCAGGGAGTTTGTCCTGTGCCTGCTTTTTCTCAAGGAAAAGAGGAACGTCCACCAGATTTTTAGCAGCATTTCCCACTGAATGACTGCATTATGGCCATCCTTATTACGTACCCGGTTTTACAAGTTTTCTACAACAGCATGTTTATGTTTAAAATCCGGAGAAAAGTGGTTTTTGTTTTTGCTGTTTAATATCTAACATGTATTGTGACCTCTCCCTGGCCAGCTTGCTAGGTATGAAGAGAACATAGTTGACCGAGACACAGTTGCTGTCCTTAGCTTCCTTGTGGGGATTGTCCCTTCCCTGTGTTCATAGTTGCCTTGACACAACCTTTCAGGATTTTTTTTCTTTCTTTTTTTTGAGACAGGGTCTGGCTCTGTCACCCAGGCTGAGTGCAGTGATGTGATCACAGCTCACTGCAGCCTCGACCATCTCCCACTCCCCGACCACTGGGCTCAAGCTGTCCTCTCACCTCAGTCTCCTGATTAGGTGACACTACGGGTGTGCTCCACCATGCGCAGTTAATTTTTTATTTTTATTTTGGTAGTGATGGGGTCTCACTATGTTGCCCATACTGGTCTCAAACTCGAGAACACAATCTGTCCTCCTGCCTTGGTCTCCCAAATTGCTGGGATTGCAGGTACGAGCCACTGTGCCTGACCAAGACCCTTCAGGATTTTAAATGGTTTCTGCCACCAACATTGTTCAGTTATGTAACTCAGAACTCCAGTAGTACATACTATATGATGTGATTTTATTTTTGCTTATACGCATTTGCGAGTTTATGGTTTGCTTTGGCTTTTTGTTTTGAGACAGGGTCTCACTCTGTTGCCCAGGCTAGAGTACGACAGCATGATCCTAGCGTACTGCAGCCTTGAACTCCTGGGCTGAAGCAATCTTCCTGCCTCAGACTACCAAGTAGCTAGGACTACAGGCATGTGCCACCATGCTATGTTGCCTGGCTGCTCTTGAATACCTGGCCTCCAGTGGTCCTCCCACCTCAGCCCCCTGAGTAGCTAGGATTACATGTGTGAGCCATGCCTGGCTAATTTAAAAAAAAATTTTTTTTAAGAGATGGGGTTTCACTATCACAGGGTGAATCCCAAAATTAGGGTTCAGCCTGGGGGGCCAACTGGGTTCTTGGCTTCCTGCAGGAAGGAATTCAAGAGTGAGCCAACCAAGCAAAATGAAAGCGAGTTTATTAAGCAAGGTAAGGAATAAAAGAGTGGCTGCTCCATAGGCAGAGCAGTGGCATGGCCGCTTGATTGAATATATGGGTATTTCTTGATCATTGCTAAACAACAAGTGCATTATTCATGAGTTTTCCAGGAAAAAGGTGGGGAGTTCCCAGAACTGAGGGTTTTCCCATTTCAGACAATGTAGGGTAACTCCCAGACATTGCCATAGCATTTGTAAACTGACGTGGGGCTGGTAGTAATGTTTTTTAGCACGCCAGCAAATTATCATCAGCGTATCATGAGCAGTCGGGATGACCAGAGGTGGTTTTCATTGCATCTTGGTTTTGATGAGTTTGGGCTGCTTCTTTACCGCATGTCATTGTATCAGTGGTGTCTTTGTGACCTGCACCTTGCAAACCAGTCCCGAGGACCTCACGTCTCATTACTATGTTGTCCAGGCTGGTCTCAAACTCCTGGCTTCAAGTGATCCTCCCTCCTCAGCCTCCCAAAAACTGGGGTTACAGGTTTGAGACACTGAGCCAGGCCTTGTTTATTCTTGAATTGTTTCCAGTGAATATATCTCATCATTCTCCCCCCCAAAAATGGCAAGTTTTTATAAAAAGAGAAAAATCATTCCTAGTATTGCCCTCTACGTTGACCACACTGGTGCAAAAAAATATTAGTTTGCCAGTGAAAATTCACCTTGAGTTACTAAATATCTAACTTCCCAAAATTACCATCTGTTTGTCTCTTGTGAACCTGTTTGCATAATATTTAAATGATCCATTCTTCCCCATTTTTATGTAAATAGCTTTAACTCCCCTTTCACTGTTCAGACTTCCTTCACCGTCACAGTTTGAGCAGTCTCTAGAGTTTACGGCCTCAAGCATGGCCATACACATCTATTTTATTTAAGACTCTAGATAGAGCATAAAATCAGATGTAACTGTTCCCTATTTCATACAATAGGGAATCCCATCTCTGAAATTATGACATTTGGCCTCTCAATGGGTTTTTGTGTTTTTTACTATGGCTGTGGTTAGATTCCTTTTTTAATGCTTTTCCAGTGGTTCTACTTGAATACAATCTTTGAGTCTCATAGAATAGGTGACATGATGTAATGTAAAGCCAGAAAGACGACGATTTGGAACTCAGCTCTACTGACAGGGATCCCTAGCAAGGTACTTCACCCCTCTGAGCCTCAGTTTCCTCATCTGTGCAATGGGAATCGTCACACCTGCTTCTCAATGTGTTAAGATTAAATATGTGGGCTGGGCATGGTGGCTCACGCCTGTAATCCCAGCACTTGGTTGGTGGGCCAACCAAGGCCAAGAGTTCAAGACCAGCCTGGCCAACATGGCGAAACCCTGTCTCTACTAAAAATACAAAAATTAGCCGGGCGTGGTGGTACGTGCCTGTAATCTCAGAAACTCAGGAGGCTGAGGCTGAGACAGGAGAATCACTTGAACCCAGGAGGCGGAGGTTGCAGTGAGCTAAGATCGTACCACTGTACTCCAGCCTGGGCAACAGGGTGGAAACCCCCTGCCCAAAAAAAAAAACAAAAACAAACAAAAGATCAAATATGTGCATAGTACCTGTACCATGTTAGGTGGTCAGTAAACATTGTTCAACTGACAACTGATATGGAGAATAAAGAAGTGAACACCCACCTAGTTATCCCAAAGGGCAGGAAGAGTGCCAGGTAACAGATGCAGAATTTTAGAGTCAAATTACATGGCCAAAGGTCAGCCCCTCCTTCAATTAAAAGGCCAGGGGCAGGGCTTAATAAGGAAGTGATTCTTCTTTAAGCCTCTTTCCAGCCTTAGTCCTAAACCTGAAGAATCTGCAGCCTGGAGCTCTAAACTACATGGGTCTTTCCAAACGACAAGCCAAGAAGACCTGTTGAAAGCTTCCTCTTGAGTTTCGTGGACAGAGACTCAGGTATAGAAGTATCCTTACTGCCACCTGACTTGAAGCAGGAGAAATCACTGACAGCTTCCAGACAGGTAACACCAGGAGGCACCAGTCTTCATTCTCAGCCTTTGCAGGAGGACACAGCCTGGTCTTTAGCTCTTTGCCAAATGTGGCAGTCTAATTCAGGGAGCTCTTTACTGGGTTTATTACAAAGTTCTTATCATGTAAGTCTCAGGTCACAAAATGACATTGAGAATCTAGTTTATCGGAGTTCCAGGAAAGAGAAAGGAAAGTTATTTAGGTTTCTCTTTCATTTCTCTTTTGCTACAGAGGGTTTGGGATGTTCAGTTAAGAATACATTACTAGTTGAGGCATGTAACGTTACACAGTCCTCTCTGTTTGTGTGTCTGTCGAGATATGCAATGACATGAGAGGCTTTCCGTGGCCAGGGACACCACTGCCCAAGCTGGACACTACAGGGATGGAGGGACTGGAGCCAGCATGGGAATTCCTGCTTTGAGATCAGAGAACTGAGCACCTCATAGGAGCTTGGGTACTCATCCGCAGGAGGTCTAGGCCCCCAGAGACCTCCCTGAGTCTAAGGCACAGGTAAAGGAAAGACCCTTTTCTCTCCCCTCTAGAAAGCTCCCTCCTCCCTGAGTTCCCTGCCCACTTCTTGCCACCATTACAGTCTTGGTCCTTCTGTTTGATGAATATGACCTGAGGCTCTGTCTAGCATTCAGCTTCTACTGTGGGAAATTAAGGCACTTTCTCTCCTTCCTCATTTTACGTTTAGTATTAAAGAACAGTCCAGGCAGAAGTCACGAAGACCCTGAGAGGTCTGAAATGATGGGGAGAGGAGAAGGGCAGAAGGGGAGGGTCCAGACAACAGAACCAAGCTGAGCTTAGGATGTGCTGTGGGAGGCTTTGTGGGGATGAGTGTCAGTACCTACAAGATCCACTCAGGGCTCATCTGTGTGTCCTGAGCACATGAAGTCAGGTCTTCTGCTGGGACGGAGCCGCCACGGGATTCTCCATACCCCTCACTGCTGGACAGGCAGAGGCACAGAGAACCAGCTGTCCAGCACAACTGGGGCGCTGGGTGGTGTCCGCCTCTGTGTGTGGAAACACCAGGTGCTTGCTACGGTTTCCTCTGTGTGCTCATCTGTTAGCTGCCACTGCCGGGAAGTGAAATCTAACCTCAACAAGTGAGAACCCCGCAACACTGCGTCTGGCGATACCTGGAATGTAGGTGCTCCTTGGAGTGTAGCCTTCCCAGCCGGCCTCTTAGCACACCCGGCCAGGTAGCCAGTGTTCCCAGAGGACACGCTGGGGCCAGATGTGGAGGACCCCGGCCACCTCGGGGAGGAAAAGAGGCCAAGCAGCCTTGCTTCTGAGAGTGCAGGTTTGTTATAGACAAGGAGCAGGAAGGTAAACATAGGTGGGTGAGGCAGGGTTGTGTCCTCTGAGGCCCTGAATTAGAATAAGCCTCACAGGTCCCACTTGGGAACGGAAATGTCCCCTCCACGTTCTGAACGAGCACTCAGGGGCCCCACCCAGGGCTTCTATCAACATAAGCATAAAACTTATGGTTTATATTTCCATGAACCCCAAAGTTGGGCTTCTTGGATGAACTAAAATTTCTGTAGGAACAGCTGAGAGCAGAAGGGATCTAACCTGTGATAATACTCAATCGCTGCTGATTGAAAGTAAGACTTAGCTATAAACTGAACAATCAAGTAATTTATAATGAGGATTAGTAGAAAGAAAAACTCCACATTTGTGTGGATGGGTTTTTTTCTTTATGCTTTTTTTTAGTTGTTGTTTGTTTGTTTGTTTTTGAGTGGAGTTTTGCTCTTTTTTGCCCAGGCTAGAGTGCAGTGGCGCGATCTCGGCTCGTTGCAACCTCCGCCTCCCGGGTTCAAGTAATTCTTCTGCCTTAGCCTCCCCAGTAGCTGGGATTACAGGCATGCACCACCACACCCAGCTATTTTTGTATTTTTAGTAGAGACGGGATTTCTCTATGTTGGTCAGGCTGGTCTCGAACTCCCGACCTCAGGTGAAACACCCTCCTCAGCCTCCCAAAGTGCTAGGATACAGGCGTGAGCCACCCCACCCAGCTTTTATTTTGTTTTTTAAGAGAGTGTCTCCTTCTGCCACCCAGGCTGGAGTACACTGGTGCGATCATAGCTCACTGCAGCCTCCAGCTCCCAGGCTCAAGCGATTCTCATATCTCAGCCTCCCAAGTCACTGGAACTGCAGGTACACGCCACCATGCCTGGCTAATTTTTTCATTTTTTTGTAAAGACGGAGCCAAGGCTGGCCTGGAACTCCTGGGCTCCAGTGATCCTGCCTCCTGGACCTCCCAAAGTGCTGGAATTACAAGCATGAGCCACTGGCCCGGCATGTACATTTGTTATATACATTTAAACCCTCTTAACCCTTTTGTCTCTATTTGTTCTCTTTAGCTCTGTGCAATCCAGGCTCTTGTGGCGGCAGCCCCTCATCCCTCCCCTGTAGGGTAGCCCCCCTCTGCGGCTGGCTCCTGAGCACTGTTCTCTCTGCCTCTCTCTCATCCCCTCTCATCCTTAGTTTTGCCTGTTGGCTGGGCCAAGTCGTCTTTTTTGCCTGTAAGACAACAAAAATCTTGTATTTTACGAAATGGAAGGACTAAGTGGTCTATCTTGACCTTGGTGGTTTTCCCTGATTTCTGATGTTGCTGCTGAAACAGCATTAGCAAACTTGTTTCTAAAAGAAGTCCTCTCTCCAGCAAAACACACCCCACACATACGCGCGCGCGCGCACACACACAATTTTAAAGCCCTTGTGTTACATTAAAAGGATCTGGCTTGCTTTCTTTTCTTTCTTTTCTTTCTTTCTTTCTTTCTTTCTTTCTTTCTTTCTTTCTTTCTTCCTTCCTTTCTTTCTTCTCTCTCTCTTTCTCTCTCTCTCTTCCCTCCCTCTCTCTTCTCTCTCTCTCTCTCTCTCTCTCTCCTCTTTCTTTCTTTCCTTCAAGACAGAGTTTCACTTGTTGCCTGGGCTGGAGTGCAGTGGCACCATCTCAGCTTACTATAACCTCCGCCTCCCGGGTTCAAGCAATTCTCCTGCCTCAGCCTCCCAAGTAATTGGGATTACAGGCATGTGCCACCACGCCTGGCTAATTCTGTATTTTTATTAGAGATGGGGTTTCTCCATGTTGATCAGGCTGGTCTCAAACTCCCGACCTCAAGTGCTCCGCCCACCTCAGCCTCCCAAAGTGCTAGGATTATAGGCGTGAGCCACTGTGCCCAGCTGGGTTTGTCTTGTTTTTAACGTAAATGGGAATTTCTTCAGCAGCACAGTGTTACTGGCTTGACGAGGGGGCTCAGGCTCCTACCCGAGGACACAGCTCCTGAAGGACCAGGGTACACATCCAACCTACAGTGTCCTGAGCCGCTCAGTGCAAAAGGAAGCCTTGAATCCTCTCCTGAGAAATTCCATGTCTGGCTCTTGCTAGACTCAGCCTTTTTCCCACCAAGTCTGCTGCACCTAATTCTGACCACAGACCCCACCGGAGCCTCACCCACCGAAGCTTTGTGGCCCACTTTGCCTGCTTGCATGTACCTCAGGTCTCAGTGTGTCTCAGCAACAGCTTCCACTCCTAGGGGTGCCAGAGTTAGCAAGCAAAAATGCAAGACAGCCAGTTACGTTTGAATTTCAGATAAAAAACAAGTATGAGGGGTTTTTTTAGCATATATTTTCTTTGGGACATATACTAATATTTATTATAAATTAGTCTTGTGATATTTGGGACATATACTATTATTTGCTCTTTAGCTGAACTTCAGATGTGACCGAATGTGTCCTATATTCTGAATGTGTCTGGCAGCCCTATAATACATTCAATCAGCCATCAGATATTTGAGCACCTTCCATTAGTGAGCCAGGAGAGCTCAGTCGGCAGAGCCTCAAGCACTACTCTAGGTGCTGGGGAAGGCAGCCAAAGTCCCCTTCATATCTTACAGTATATCTACTTTGTTTTATAAACACATATACTATATATACTTACAGATATGTACTTTTTTTTTTTTTTTAAACGGAGTCTGGCTCTGTTGCCCAGGCTGGAGTGCAGTGGCACCATCTCGGCTCACTGCAACCTCTACCTCCTGGGTTCAAATGATTCTCCTGCCTCAGCCTCCTGAATAGCTATGATTACAGGCACATGCCGCCACAGCCAGTTAATGTTTATATTTTTAGTAGAGACAAAGTTTCACCATGTTAGCCAGACTGGTCTTGAACTCCTGACTTCAAGTGATTGGTCCATCTTGGCCCTCCAAAGTGCTGGCATTACAAGTGTGAGCCACTGCACTCAGCCCAGATATGTGCTTTTTAATGGCAATGTTACCACATTTAATGAGATTATCTTTTCTTAATATTTATTTATTTACTTATTTAGAGACAGAGTTTCACTCTTGTTGCCCAGGCTGGAGTGGAATGGTGCGATCTCAGCTCACTGCAACCTCCACCTCCCAGGTTCAAGAGATTCTCTTGCCTCAGCCCCCAGAGTAGCTGGGATTACAGGCACCCACCACCATGTCCAGCTAATTTTTGTATTTCTAGTAGAGATGGGATTTCACCATGTTGGCCAGGCTGGTCTTGAACTCCTGACCTCAGGTGATCCACCTACCTCGGCCTGCCAAAGTGCTGGGATTACAGGTGTGAGCCACCACACCCGGCCTTAAATTTTTATAATATATATTTAAATTTTAAAAAATAGGGATGGGATCTTACTTGGTTGCATAGACTGGTCTTCAAATCCAGGCCTCAAGTGATCCTCTCACCTTGGCCTCCTAAGGTGGTGGGATTACAGGTGTGAGCCATGGTGCCAGCCAAGATGATCAATACTTCCTTACTATCATCTAAAATACACACCACGTTTAGTTCTCCTCTATCATCTCAAATATATCTACATGTTTATACAGTAAAAAGATTGTCCAAGCCCTGGAATAGGACAGGAATGTGAAGAAACAGCAGAGAAGGAGGAAGGATGGCAGTCATGACCCCCACATGCCATATTCCTCAAGAATTTTCCTACATTCAGTTTTGTGAGCAAGGTTTGTGGGGCTTGGAAGTTGTGTAACTGTGTCTGTGTAGTAGGTCTGGCGGGTTTTGCAACTTGCCCTTTGCTGCACTGGGAGAGCCATTTCTGTCCCCTCCTTCGTCACCTGATATTGTGGCATAGCCCCCTGCATCCCTCTCAGGCCCACCTCCATCAGAATGCACCTAGCCAGGGACCCTTGCTTTCTTGGGGCCTGGCCAAGGAGCAGTTCCTCAAATAAACAGCTTTGCTGTTAGCCAGTATGAGCCTCTTCTAAATAAAGGAGAGGAGGCCAGGCACAGTGGCTTATGCCTGTGATGCCAGCACTTTGGGAGGCCAAGGCGGGTGGATCTCCTGAGGTCAGGAGTTCAGGACCAGCCTGGCCAACATGGTGAGACCCTGTCTCTACTAGAAATATAAAAATTAGCCAGCGTGGTGTCAGGTGCCTGTAATCCCAGCTATTTGGAAGGCTGAAGCAGGAGAATCGCTTGAACCCAGGAGGTGGAGTTTGCAGTGAGTCAAGATTGCGCCATTGCACTCCAGCCTGGGTGACAGAGCAAGACTCGGGCTTTTAAATAAAAAAAAAAAAGGAGAGGAAACAACGATGGAAACAGGCAGCGTCCGGCAGGCCTGCAGGCTAGACATTTCAGCTCCTATACCTCCTTCCAATAGCAGAAGCAGAGGGAAAAATTAGAGAATGTCCTCAGTCTGTCTAACAACGTGGACACCAAGGAACAAAAAGATGGAGTGACTTGCCCAAGGATGTTGCAAGTTAGAGGCTAGGCCAGCCCTGGCCATCCATCCTTCAGACACCCAGGCCCATTTGTCTGTACCGCCTCACACTGCCTCAAACACTGTCTGCAGTTACTGTCCCATTTCTTTTTTTTTTTTTTTTTTTGAGACGGAGTTTCGCTCTTGTTACCCAGGCTGGAGTGCAATGGCGCGATCTCGGCTCACCGCAACCTCCGCCTCCTGGGTTCAGGCAATTCTCCTGCCTCAGCCTCCTAAGTAGCTGGGATTACAGGCACGCACCACCATGCCCAGCTGATGTTTTGTATTTTTAGTAGAGACGGGGTTTCACCATGTTGACCAGGATGGTCTCGATCTCTTGACCTCGTGATCCACCCGCCTCGGCCTCCCAAAGTGCTGGGATTACAGGCTTGAGCCACCGCGCCCGGCCTTACTGTCCCATTTCTTTATAACTTGGTCCTGGTATGACAGGGTGCAGTGGAAAGAAAAAGAGGAACATGCCAGCCAGTCCCCTTAATGTCACTATAGCTTATTTATCTTTTGGCTTGTATGCTGAGAGATGGTCTTACATTAGACCAGGAATGGAAGGGAGCATGATTAAGAGCCGTATTAAGACAGAGCCTGGGCCGGGTGCAATGGCTCACACCTGTAATCCCAGCACTTTGGGAGGCCCAGGTGGGCAGATCACCTGAGGTCAGGAGTTTCAGACCAGCCTGGCCTACATGGTGAAACCCCATCTCTATAAAAATACAAAAATTAGCCAGGCGTGGTAGCACGTGCCTGTAATCCCAGCTACTCGGACGCTGAGGCAAGAGAATCGCTTGAACGTGGGAGGCAGAGGTTGTGGTGAGCTGAGATCGTGCCACTGCACTCCAGCCTGGGCGACAGAGTGAGACTCCATCTCAAAAAAAAAAAAAGAAAAAGACAGCCTGAGGCCAGGCATGGTAGTGGTTCCTGGCTATAATCCTAGCACTTTGGGAGGCCAAGGTGGGTAGATCACTTGAGCCCAGGAGTTTGACGCCAGCCTGGGCAACATAGTGAGACCTCATCTCTAAAAAACAAAACAAAAAAATTACGCAGGTGTGGTGGTGTGCGGCTGTGGTCCCAGCTACTCCGGAGGCTGAGGTGGGAGAATCCCTTGAGCCAGGGAGCTGGATACTATGATGAGCTATGATGTGCACTCCAGCCTGGGCAACAGAGCAAAACTGAGTCTGAAAAAAAAAAAGAGCCTGAGGGCCTAGGACAGTAGTTGAACTAAGAAAAAATAAAAATAAAAAATAGCTACCACTTTTGAGCCAGGTTCTGTGTAGGGATTTCTCTTGTGTATCCTACACCCTCCCAAAATCTGTGCAATTTGCCTCTAGGAAGTTCATATTTGGAGGGATAGAGTAACTTGCCACAGGTCACAAAACTAGTCATTGGCATGGCCACAGTCTGAATTTAGGACTGTTAGACTAAAAATCCCAAGCTCATTTTTGATACACGCATTGCCTGTGACATTTAGCACGGTAGATCTGGGCTTTCTCGCATCTGAGACAAAAAGGAAAATGTAGTCCTTAACAGATAGCAGAAGAAAATAGATTATTAGCAAAAAGAACTGCTTTCCTAGCAGGAAACCGGAAAAAGGAGTTATTTCATGTAAGCTTAAGCAAAGGAAATTGAACAAAATCCGTTCTTTATCTACCCTGCTGTTCGTATAGAAATAAAGACAAAATGCATCCTGTTGTTTGAAAACTCGCCTGTGATCACATTGCTCTCTACTCAGAACTTTAAACAGCTCTCCATTGTCTCCATCAGCATGTTTCAAATTCATAAAAAGTAAAATAAAATAACAGGATTCTTTTTTCAGAAGAAATCTTACATGGCACACCAAATACAGTAGGAAAAAGGAAAGAGAGACAGAGAGAGAGAAGCCTGGACAAGGTAAAGCAGAGGGTAGAGGGAGAAGGAACAGAGGGAGGTAAGGGTCAGGGCCCAGGCATTTGTCTTCCCTAAGCTGGCCTCCCTCTTCTGCCACCTCCCCAACAAGACCTTTAACTCCACAGTCCACAGCTCCTTTTGAAATGTGCTGATCAAAGTGAGAAAATGCAAAGCTTCAGCCTGATAATCAAAGACCACCGTCATCTGGACCCAAGTGCTAGTTCACCTATTTTCCGCACACTCTTTTCGAGCCCTGGCTGTTTGCAAACTGCATAGTTATGCTGTCCCAGTTCTGTCACCACTCTTCAAACACATTCTGAACTCACCTATAATCTCCCCTCTGCCCACCCTGTTCTTAGCCCCAGTATCACCTGTCTATCCTTCTAGCTTTCCAAAAGCCTTCACTTGCCTCTCTCTTTGAAGCTTACCTATCCCTGCTTTCTGATATGGCTATCTGCATCTCTGTAGGACCTCTTAGTGCATTCTTTTTGTGTGGAGTTAGCTATGGCTGTGTCTCTCTTCCCACCTCAGTAAGACTGTGGCTTTTCCCTCTTTACCCTCCAGTGCAAACACAGTAGATGTTCAATAAATGTTTGCCAGGCTGGGCACGGTGGCTCACACCCATAATCCTAACACTTTGGGAGGACAAGGCGGGCAGATCACCTGAGGTCAGGAGTTCGAGACCAGCCTGACCAATATGGTAAAACCCTGTCTCTACTAAAAATGCAAAATTAGCCGGGCATGGTGGCGCATGCCTGTAATTGTAACCAGGTTTTTTCTTGGGTGCTGGTGAGGCACAGCTCTCCTGAGAGAATGCTGTGGGTCCTTGGTCTCCAGCCTCTTAAAGAATAAGCAATGGGACCACTGCAGGTGCTCCGTACGCTCATAAAAGTAAATATTGGACCGAAGAAGTGTTGCAGGAAGGTGATTTTATTTAGGTAGAGAAAAGAGAAGAAGAGAAAGACTTCCACGAAGAGTATGGAAGGGGATTCCAGAGGGGATCCAGGTGTGTGGACACGGACTTTTATCCTGGGAGGGACTCCCACCTTCTCTAAGACCCTGGGCCAATGAAAGGAGTTCCTTAGAACTTCTGCTGGAGTGACTGACTTTTAGTTTTTTCCCATGCCTAAGAATTTCAAACATAAACTGTTAAATCTCTCAGAGGGAGAGAGATGGGAGGCGGGCATGGCATTGGGAAATTCTTGCCCTTAAAATTACACCCCCTCATGGACCCTGAAAGATAACACATTCCCTCATAATCCCAGCTACTCTGGAGGCTTAGGCAGGAGAATTGATTGAACCCGGGAGGTAAAGGTTGCAGTGAGCCAGGATCATGCCATTGCACTCTAGCCTGGGTAACAAAAGCGAAACTCCATCTAAAAAAAAAAAAGTTTATTGAGTTTTTACTCCTGTCTCTCCTAACTTGTAAAGAGTAAATGGCCCTGCACAAATGGGCATACTGTGGACTTTGTTGTTACAGGCCCAACATGTGTAGCACCAGTGCGTGTGACCTGGAAGAAATCCCCCTAGAAGATGATGACCTAAACACCATAGAATTCAAAATCCTCGCCTACTATGCCGGACACCATGTCTTCAAGAGCACCCCTGCTCCCTCCTCACCAAAGCTGCTGCGAACAAGAAGTTTGTCCCTGAGGACCCTGGGGAGTTGGTCAGCAAATGAGTCAGGGACACAGGTGTCATGGCCTTGCAGAAATTCCCAATCCAGTGAGAAGCCCATAAACCTTGCCAAGAAGAAGTCTTCTTGGAAAGCACTCTTTGGAGTAGTGGAGAAGGAAGATTTGCAGATCCCACCTGCCAAAGTCTCTGCTCAAGGTCTAACGACATTGGAAAACCAGGTTTCGCACAGCCAGCAAAGGTCCAGGTCTGCTTATCATGAGAGGCTGCGCTTGGAGCATGAAGGTAGGCATCTGGGATTTCTTTCTCTCCTACATCCTAGTTTTTCCCTTCTTTGTGTGCAGAGTGTTACATCTCATCTCATAAAGTGGCTTTAGAGAAGGCATGCGTTGTGTCTCAGTGTTCCAGCTTATTAATATTCAATCATAATTGCCCTGCTTTTCTGAAGACTGAAAGGGGGATGATGGAAAGGAAGCGTGCTAGGACTGGTTTTCTTTCTCCACCATCTGTAAATAAGTTTGTTGCCCAAATTCCTAGTCCTCTGTGCCACACACCAACATAAAAGAAGGAGCCCTAACCAGGGGCTTGGGCTGCCGCTCTTCCTAAGTCAACTCATTAGCTTAGGGCCTCTGTGTTTCCATCTGTAGACTGGGTATCCCACCCTCTCTACCTTGTGTGGTTGACGGGACCAGAGAGCAAGAGTAAAAGGACTCTTCAAAGGACAGACCATCCTGCAAAAACAACTGAGGAGTATTTTGACAAAATTTTCCCTCAGTGGGACAAAATTAGTTGTATTGAATAAAACATTTTCACCAGGCGCTGAGGCTCACACCTGTAATCCTAGCACTGTGGGAGGATAAAGTGGGTGGGTTGCTTGAGCTCAGAAGTTCAAGACCAGCCTTAGCAACATGGCAAAACCCTGTCTCTCCCAAAAATACAAAAAATTAGCCAGACACGGTAGTGCACGCCTGTGTTCCCAGCTACTCAGAAGGCTGAGGTGGGAGGATGGCTTGAGCCTGGGAGGTAGAGGTTACAGTGAGCCAAGATGGTGCCACTGCACTCCAGCCTGGGTGACAGAGTGAGCGCCTCTCATATCTATAACCTCAGCACTGTAGGAAACCAAGGCAGGAGGATCGCTTGATGCCAAGAGTTTGAAATCAGCCTGGCATCATAGCGAGACCCTGTCTCCACACAAAAAAAATTAAAATAAAAAAATTAGCCAGAAATGGTTGTGCATACCTGTTGTCCCAGCTACTGCGGAGGCTGAGGTGGAGGGATCACTTGAGCTCAGGAGGTCAAGGCTGCAGTGAGCCGAGATCACATCACTGCACCCCAGCTCTGGGCAACATATGAGACTCTGTCTCTGAAAAAAAGAAAAAAAAGAAGACAGTTGCCCTTCATGCACACACCTTGGCATAAGCATCTTCTTCCCTTCAACAAAGCCCAGTACCTGAAGCCCAGATTTTAAAAGAAAGGCCCCCTCCTGCTGGGTTTGCGTGGCCTGGGTAACTTGTCAATAATTAGTCAAGAGGTGGCAGTAATGACTCAGTTTTTAAACGTGACAGTCCCGGCTTGCTTGGAGAATTAGCCCACTCATAGACAGCTTTAGATCATTCACTATGATCAAGGGAGCTCCCATTTCCCATTAGAGTTTCAGATGTTTAGAACAGCGGGAGCATGGTCAGGATCATCTGGGGGAGCCTTGTGGCACAGACAGGATGAGGAAATCGGAGTCCCACAAAAAGGGCTCACCAAGGAAACAGCCAGGAAGTAGCAGAGCCTGGACTCACCCAAAGTCCAGGCCGCTCCCTGGACTTGTTTAACTTTTATAGCAAGGCATCTGCTCTCTGAACTCTAAGCTAGAGGGAGCAGCCCCCTGTGGTCCTTCCCTCCACACCCACCCCCCCACCCCTCAGCCACCCCCGCCCAGCCATGGCTTCTTCTGCTGGGGGTGGCATCTGGGCTCTGGGGCAAAGAATAATTTAGAGGTACCCAAACAGGCTTTTCTACTTGGCCTGTACTGCGGACTTTGCCAGCAGACAGAAAGTAAGTCTTTAAGACTTTAGTCTTCTGATGTTTCCTGAGATAAACTGCATTCTGTATTTTAATATTTACTGGAGTGCCATTTGACATTTTTTTATTTTCTAAAATTTCAAGAGAAGCTTTTCTTTTTCAGTAGGGAAAGAAAACTTTTATGTGAGATTAAGAATTAAAGATTAAATTCAAAAATACTTAGATGATGTGTTCATGTGCTGAATAGCTGAATAGTACCTATGGCTGAATATATATATCTAAAATATTCTTCAAAAAAATTTAAAATGATTACCTCCTAAGAAGTCTTTAGCATATATGTACAGCTTATCTTTCCTTCTCACCTCTCTCCTCACTTTTGCATTTAGTCAGTTAATTATGTGGTTTTTACTTGCATCACTTGTGTTGGTTTTACACTGGGCATGATCCAGGGGAGCCTCACTTTCTTTTTCTGTTTTGCCACATACAAATCAGGGCTGACAAATTTGGTTTCACCTAGGTTCTTTTAACTGAAGGTCACAATGTAGCCTCATGCAGCCATTGCCAGGCCTCAGATGCCAGGCCTCAGATACCAGGCTTACGTGGGAACTGTGAGATTATCTCCCAAGACCAAAGTCTGTTAGGAAGAGGCCTCAGGATGTAGAAATGGACATTAACAATAGGTTTAAAGACTACCAACCCAGGCTTTTTACTTGTGAATCTTTTGTTTCTCCACAGCTACGGTTTGCTCACATGAAATGTTATAGTTAAGGTTAGGTTCAGCCTTAGGTTCAGTGGAACACCCAAACACCTATGGCTTAAATAATACAGGTATTGATTGACTTACGACCTATGCAACTTACAACCATTCGACTTTATGACCACAATCGCCAGCCACGACTGCTCCGCGTCTGGCAGCGCAAACGTTGCCCAGCTGGGCGTACGACAGTGCAGACCAGCTTCCGGCAGCACTACCATCTCCACGTGCACCATTTCAACTGTACATATAGCCTACTCAACTTACGACCAAATCGTGTTACGACCGGTCCGCGGTCCCGACTGTGGTCGTAAGTTGAGCACTAGCTGTAGACATGTTTGCTTTTCTCTCCCTTAAAAGAGGACAAAAGTTTGGCAGTTCAGGCCTGATATGACAGCTCCACAAAGTCATCAAGAATTCCTGGGAATGGTCAGGCGAGGTAGCTCATGCCTGTAATCCCAGCACTTTGGTAATCCGAGGTGGGCAGGCTGCTTGAGCCAAGGAGTTTAAGACCAGCCTGGGCCATGTGACAAAACCCCGTCTCTATAAAAAACACAAAAATTAGCCAGGTGTGATGGTACGTGCCTGTAGTCTCAGCTACTGGAGAGGCTAAAGGAGGAGAATCGCTCGAGTCTGGGAGGTAGAGGTTGCAGTGAGCTGAGATTGCACCATTGCACGCCAGCCTGAGTGACAGGGGTGAACCAAAAGGACTCCTGGGAATTCTGCCATCCCTCAGCTAGTGGTTTCCACCTCAAAGTCACCTTATATTCTAAAGGTGGCTGCTGGGGCTTCACCTGTCATGTCTACATCTCAGGCAGGAATAAAAAGGAAGCAAAGGAAGGGCAAATGGTGCCTTCTTTCTAGATAATTCAGCTCCCTTTTATTATTTTTTCATCTTTTTTAAAGATGGGGTCTGTGTTACCCAGACATGCTCATGCCACATGCTCATCACCCTGGATGAGCTGCACAAGGCTGGAAAGGCAGCAGAGGCCTGCTTTCCTTTCTCATCTCCGGAGGACGTGGCCACGGAAGGTTTCCTTGGCTTTGGGAGCCAGCCTCTTGCCATCTCTTTCTTTGCTAGGGCTGTACATGGCCGGAGTTCCAGAGGAGTCTGGTTGGGCTGCAATAAGAGGATTACAAAGTGGAAAGTCTGTTTCACTTGGTTATTAAAATGAGGAGGAAAGACATTGACCCTTTTCTTCTTGATCTTTCTTCTTTCTGTAATGCGCTCCTTATCGGTTTTTAAACCCTGTGGACTAAGCATGAAAAAGATGGCTTCATAAGTTAGATGTCCACCAAAGGATGGCAACATGGACAGAGCATTATCTTCTGTGGCCTTTCCGTGTATGGCTGGAGGGCTGAAGGGAGGACACTAAAGCCCTCAGCTGCAGAGGAATCCAGGGAGAGGGAGCAGGAGCCACCTTGGCAGCACTGTATGATGTCAAAACCTGTTTCTCCTCCCAGGCCCCACTTGCCTCTCTTACCTACTGTTCTGTACAAAGCCCAGGAGTGCCCTAGGAGTTTGAGCACTCCAAACCTCTGTTCAAAATGCCGCTCTGTTACTGTTTTCAAGTCCCGTGAAGTACCTAGTGTTATTCTTCAAATGTTACATGGTAAAACCGAGCTGCTACATACAGCATCCAAGACAGCTTGCACAAGTTTTTAAAAGTTTAGAATTTAGGTTGGGTGTGGTGGTGGCTCATGCTTATAATCCTAGCACTTTCGGAGGCTGAAGTGGGAGGATTGCTTGAGCTTAGGAGTTCAAGACCAACCTGGGTAACACAGGGAGATCCCATCTCTAGAAAAAGAATTTTAATAAATTAGCTAGGCATGGTGATGCACATCTGTCATCCCAACTACTCAGGAGGCTGAGGTGGGAGAATCACTTGAGCCTGAGAGGCCCAAGCTGCCGTGAGCTGTGATCACACCACTGCACTCCAGCCTGGGTGACAGAGTAAGACTCTGTCTGGGAAAAAAAAAAAAATTAAATAAACAAACAAAAGGTTAAAACTTAGTGATAAATCAACAATGAAAATTACCACCCAGTGACTCAGACATGCCACCTGCCCACCCCTCTGTCCCTTGTCCCCGCTTAGGGGCAAAAGTGACTGGTCTTTTACAGGCTACGGCATTCAGGGGACCAAGGCCATTTTACCTTCCTATCTCGAAGTGCTTTATTCTACAATTCTGTATGCAAATACATGAACGTAACTCTTTTCTCGGGTTGTAAATTCTTGAAGGCCCTGAGTTGTGCTGAACTCATCCTTGTTTACCTATAAGCATTTAACTGAATGCTTTCCAGTAGACATGGAGAGGAGAGAGGACACGGGACTGTACCAGCGAGGGGTGTTAGGTGTTCACTTGATAATGGACTTGATGATGAATCTCAATGGCCTGAGAACAGGGATATTTCTTTCCTCAGTGACCAACCCCCAAATGCTTGTCAAACTATTGAATGTCCTCCTATGCACGTAGGGGCTGGCTCTTAGAGGTATAAAGCATGTCAAGAAAAAGGAATAAAAATAAAAGCATAATGAGCATTCTCTCAAGTAAAGAGCTAAGCACTCCTTTTTGTGTTTCCTTCCTTGCAAAGGGGAAAGGAAACCCTAATTTTGCAAGACTTCAAAAAGAGTGTGCAGAAGGCCAATTGTTTCAAGGTGACAATCATTCCTGTGTGCGCTCCTCCCACATCCCCCGCCTCTGCCAGGCAACTTTCAGCCCTTTCTGAAGAACGACCCTCCCCCACCACACATATTCCCAGGCACTTTTCTTCTGTTCGGGCTGGTCTTTTCATTCCGGGCGACTTTGCATACCAATGAGCCAGACGAAGTTCTGGGAAGGGCCTCTCAGCACCATTTTGTCTTATTTCAGCTGTGGACCCCAAAGTCATTTCCATTGCCAACCGAGTAGCTGAAATTGTTTATTCGTGGCCACCTCCGGAAGTGACCCAGGCAAGAGGCTTCAAGTCCAAAGACACTTTTGTGCTTGACGGTCTCATCTTACAGTTGCAAAGCGCTTCAAGTCCTAAGAAAGGTAAGCTTTCCTTCCCTGGGTGGAGTGTTTGCCAGGCAGGGGCGCAGGAGCATTCGTGTATTAATCCATCCTGGTGCTCTGCATCTTGACAGTCTCCGCTGCCTGGACTGAGGGTTTGATAGCCATATGCTGTGGGCACTGAGCTCCCCCGTGAGACATCAGCCCAAGGCAAGGGGGCTGCCCCAGTAGGTTGAACCAACATGCCCAGCTCTCTGCTAAGTCAGAAGGAAAGTCTCTTACAGAGGGAGAGGAGGAATCACAAAGCCTGCACTCAGCCTTGTCCATAGCCGTAAATGCAGTGTTACATCTGATCATGTTACCAGCGCACCAGGTACAGTTGGAGCGTCCAGCCAGGGATTTTTATTATAACACTGCTTTAGGGCTTTTTGAAAAAGCAGGGGGTTGCCAGTCACCACCTATGGTGCAAGACATGGAGCAGAACTGAGAAGTAGTGACAAGGCTGGGTCAGTTGTCACCCAAACCATAGCAATAGCTGAGACTGCAGATCCCATCAGGCTGGTGGTCACTTGGGGCACTGCAGGGAGAGTCGAGGGGAGCAAGGTCAAGTGCCGCCGGAAGAGAAGCTCGGCCCGGCATTCCCCACCACAGTCCTTGCTCCTGGCTCTCTCCACAAACTCCACTGGAGGTTGTGATGATGCAGCACCATTGTCTGGGGTAAATACCCGAGGTTCGTTGTCTCACGCCAAGGGACTCGAGGACACAGAAACACAAGAAGTGGGTTTAGGAGTGGAGGTTTAATAGGCAAAACAAAAAGAGAGAACAGCTCTCTCTCTCCTGCAACAGAGAGGAGAGCCCGAATGGGACTTCTGGCCTGCGACACAGTGCACTGGATTTTATAGACAGGCTTGAGGAGGTGGTGTCTGGTTTACATAGGGCCCAAAGATCAGCTGGACCGGGTGTGATGTTTACACAGCATGGGGAAGCTGGCCACCCACCCTCATCTTATTATACAAGTGGGCTTTCCACTTGGCCGGCACCATGTTGTCCGCTCCCTGTCGCACACATGGTTGGAAAGGAAGAGGGAAGATGGAGCCGCCATGTTGGACATGCCTAGTCCCAGGTGGCCTTTTCCTATTGGCACAGCTGCCAACATTCACCGTGCAAGCTTCTAACTTGCTTGTCTATGTCTGCAGCTTAATTTTACAGGCTACTCTTTGTTAGAAAATGATTTGTGGGCTGCTTTTCATTAAAAGAAAAAACTTACAGAGAACTTCCTTACCCTCACTATCTGCCTAATTTTTTTTAACCCCTTTATCAGTGAGGCCAAGGTGGCTCCTGAGTTAGCAGCACCCTAAAGAACAAGGCGAAGCCTCTCCCTCCAAAGGTATTGGTGTCTCCCGACCCCTGATGCAGAGTGGTGGTCACACCAAAGGGGTCCCACAGCTGCCACGGGCCGGGGTGGGAAGCTGCAGGAGAGGGGGAGGCCCCTGAGTCTGCTAAAAAGACAGTGTCAACACTTTTGTTTTTTTTTTTTTTTTTGAGATGGAGTCCCACTCTGTCGCCCAGGCTGGAGTGCAGTGGCTCAATCTCAGCTCACTGCAACCTCCACCTCGCGAGTTCAAGCGATTCTCCTGCCTCAGCCTCTTGAGTAGCTGAGATTATAGGTACATGCACCACCACGCCCGGCTGATTTTTGTATATTTAGTAGAGACGGGGTTTCACCATGTTGGTCAGGCTGGTCTCTAACTCCTGACCTCGTGATCCACCCACCTCGGCCTCCCAAAGTGCTGGGATTATAGGTGTGAGCCACTGTGTCTGACCCAGTGTTGACATTTTATTGCTATCCCACGTGGGCCTGGGAGATGGAATGCCACCCCTAAACCAAGCTAAAGCTAAGGTGACCTCATCTTCTGTGCACAAGAGAAATATAGGCAGCTGTCCCAGCAACTTTCCCTAAGAGAATGTAAACCCAAAATATGTAAGACAGGTCTCAGTCAATTTAGAACTTCCATTTTGTCTGGGCTCTGTGGCTTGCACCTGTAATCCCAGCACTTTGGGAGGCTGAGACAGGTGAATCACCTGAGGTCAGGAGTTTGAGACCAGCCTGGCCAATGTGGTGAAACCCAGTCTCTACTGTAATCCCAGTTACTCAGGAGGCTGAGGCAGGAGAATCGCTTGAGCTCAGGAGGCAGAGTTTCCAGTGAGCAGTGATCACGACATTGCACTCCAGCCTGGGTGACAAGAGTGAAACTCCATCGCACACACACACAAAAAGAATGTTTATTTTGCTGAGGCCGGGCACAGCGGCTCACGCCTGTCATCCAAGCACTTCAGGAGGCCAAAGCAGGTGGATCGCTTGAGGCCACAAGTTTAAGACCAGCCTGGCCAATGTAGCAAAACACCATCTCTACTAAAAATGCAAAAGATTGCCCGGGCGTGGTGGTGCATACCTGTAGTCCCAGCTACTCGGGAGGCTGAGGCAGGAGAATCACTTGAACCCAGGAGGTGGAGGTTTCAGTGAGCCGAGATCACACCACTGTACTCCAGCCTGGATGACAGAGTGAGACTCACATACTCCACCTCCCCTGTTCCTCCACCACATACCACACCCCACACACCACACACCAACTGTGGCCATCTTCCTATCCATCTGTCCTTTTAGTCTTGGGCGTGGGGGAATTTATTAATTTTGCTTATTTATATCTCACCTTATTACCAAGACCCAGCATACAAAGAATAAATTTTAGTCAGATAAAATCCATCAATTTGAAAGCGATTTTTGTAAAAGGAAAACAAAAACGGAAAATAAGACGGATTTAGGAATTAGGTTAATTTCCAAAATGTAGGCCTGCAAGACTATTCTCCCTCTTAAATGTGGACCACAAATTTGGCTCTGTACTTTCTTGCAACTAACACAAAGGGGGAAATATGATCAAATCTGAGATTTATGGTGTCCATAAGATAAAAACACCATCTGCTGAGGAAAAATCCAAAAACCAGAAGAATATTCCTCCTAAATATCTTCATAGACAGAATTCTGTGCCGTGGAACCGATGTCTTCAATAACAAGCTAAAGGCAACGACAGGGATGAGTTTCGCAGTGAGTTGGGGGACTGAGCAAAGGAAAAGGGGAAAGAAGGAAAGGAAGGGGCTGCAGGAGAAATGCCTAGCATGGCTTGTGTCCGGGCAGAAGAGGTGAGGTAAGATTTACTTGCTAAGAATTAGCATGCTTCTTCCTCCAGCCCTTACCAAGACACAAGCATTCATTGTCCCTGGAAACATGTAAGATTATTTTTTGCTTCTCTTAAAAGAAATAACTGGAATTTTTCCCGACAGCTGAAGAAGAACAAATAATAGCCAGAATTGTTGAGCTACTGAAATATTCCGGAGATGAGTTGGAAATAAAGGTATGGAGCACCTTGAACTGATGTGATTTACGTCTGTGCCCATGCACTAGTACACGAGAATGGAATTATTCTCCACGTTTCAACCTTACTCCCTTTCTAAGCTCTGGTTTCTACTTAGTCCTAAATTTTATTTCCCTTGGAGTCAAAATTCTTCATGCTGGTAGAATCTCAAAAATGAATCACTTTGGAAAACATAAGTAAACCTTCTGGAGCCTCCTTGGAATTTTTGGAAACTAAAAAAGGAGCTTGTTATTGCAAGAAAAGACACCAGTAAATTAAAATTTGCTGGATGGAATTATTAATTTCATTCCCCATGTAACTGATCCTCACTGAAGTTTAGACTCACATTTGCTTTGCTGCCTGGATATCTGTGTCCCACAGTTGCTCCAAAACTGGAATGCTTTCCGGAATCTTTTCTACCTGTAGTTGCTGGACTGTTGTCTGCTTAAGGGCTCTCTTAGCAATTCAGCCAGGGAGGCATGCTAGCATTACTAGAATATATGGATTTCCTGCCAGTTGGGAGGGAGACCCATCCTTCCAATCAGGAACGGGTGAGAGTTGCCTTCAGGTAGAGTTGGTGAGCAAGGCTGGCTGTGATGACTCACACCTGTAATCCCAGAACTTTGGGAGGCCAAGGTGGGCCGATTACCTGAGGTTGGGAGTTCGAAATCAGCCTAACCAACATGGAGAAACCCCGTCTCTACTAAAAATACAAAATGAGCCGGGCATGGTGGTAAACGCCTAAAATCCCAGCTACTCGGGAGACTGAGGCAGGACAATGCTTGAACCCGGGAGGCAGAGGTTGCGGTGAGCCGAGATGGTGCCATTGTACTCCAGTCTGGACAACAAAAGTGAAATTCTGTCTCAAAAAAAAAAAAAAGAGTTGGTGAGCAAACCTTCAATGGAGTCAGAAGGGCTTCTATGTGCCTCCAGGGTCCATAACCCACAGACAACTGAGTAGTCTCTAGGATCTGTCAATCAGGGTCTGGCTTGCAGACATGGGTTCTTGTCTTGCCAGAATCTGTGGGGAGGGAGTCAGACCCTGGGGCTGGGGATGGGAGTTTCTGTAGGAAGACAAAACAGCTCCAGTCTCTATAGCTTTGTCAGAAGTGTGGCCAGAGGCTGGTGACTCAGTGGGTGAAGCACCTGGGTCAGAGATGAGACAGAACGAGAAACAGTGAGAAAACCTGGGATATTAGGTTAAAGAAAAGAGAAGAGGGTGTGTGAGCTTTGGGGCCACAAGTAGAGTGTGGGGAGGTGTGCAGAGGAAGCAACAGGTAGAACAGGATGCATGATTTAAGGGCACCCCCTGCATTTCTCCAGAGCTAGTATCATGGATACAGAAATTATGGGGTAATTGATTTCTCCTTATTGTAAGAATGAACCTCCTGGCACTCCAGACCATCAGAGTCAATAACCACCTTGTGAGGGAATGATCTTCCTGTCACAGGAAGAACTGCAAGTAGGTGCCAATAACCAGTTAGTAGTTTAGCACAGAACTCCAAGGGGTCCTTTAGACATCCTCAAGGGCTCTTTACAACTCAGAGTTTCTGTGGCTTTCATGACAACGTCCTTCCCAGCTTCCCTAAGAAGTGACCTGTGGTCAGCGGTCAGGGAGGTGGGAAAGGGGGAGTGGGGGTGCTGGAAGTGGGAGGAAGCCACCTCTCAGGTTATGAAGAGCGATGGTTTCATTTTCACCCCACAAATTACCACTTTCAACAACCTCAATTTGCCTGGTGCTCTCTTGAGTTTGCATATTTTACATTGTTTATGGCAAAGCCTTGGTTGTTATTTCCTTTACATGCTTCCCCAGTAGGGAGATCTGCTATGTTCATATGGTAGGTGTGACCTCGTGCTGGGTGGGTGCCAGGCTCCTACTGCAGAGTGCTGTGTGTGTGACCACAGGGCATCCGCAAAGCCGCTGGTCCCCAGAGCACATGCAGCCTGAAGGCCCTCCTACACCTCCCAGAAAGACCAAAGAGCCAGGTGTAGCCAAATGGGACAGGCAGGGGAAGGGAGAGGAGGTGCCTGTGGAAGGCCTGTCTTTCTGGCATTTGATTCTTTTACTGTTCTGGCACAATCCCAAGTTGGTTGCCTGCTAGGGTTTTGAGGCTGGCCTCCTCCACTGGGAAACTGATGAAGCAGAGTCCGTTCCCTGTTATGAAGGAGGCTGGCCACGCCTGCTGCAGATTCACAACCCAGACGAGGCCTGGGTGGTGGGGGAGGGCTTGGTTCAGGGAAAGGACAGGTCCGCCAAAGTCTTCCAATCACATGACTCATCCCCCAGATATCCCTTTTAGAAACAATATTTGTTGAAAACTTGCTTGGCTGATCCTTCCTCAAGGACAGAACTAGTGGATTTTCAAATAAATATTTTGGCCCTGCTTACTAAAAAATTTCCATTTTCACATGACAACCAGAATATTAACAGACATTACAGGAATGCTTTAAATGAAGATGATACATAGCTTTTTGATATGAGCCCTGATTTTTCAAAAGCAGCAGAGGCAACATTGATTCTGTTTTAAAGGCACGGTAGCTGAAAGGAGGTAAAGCAGAGAGACACCAGGTTCAAGGGGTGGAGGGTAAAATCAATAGGGTAGAATAATGGGAAAGAAATCAATGAATTAGAGTTGTTTTCTTGAAGCAAATATATGCATTCCAGGGAGTCTTCCCTGACCTCCATGCTCCCATAGCATCCTGGAAAATGACTCCCACTTCCAGAGCACCTCTTCTATGTCCAGCCCAATAAAGTGTTCAACTACCCTATAGTACAGGGCCAAGCACAGTGGCTCACACTTGTAATCCCAGCTCCTGGGGAGGCTGAGGTGGGAGGATTGCTTGAGGTCAGGAGTTTGAGACCAGCCTGGGCAACCTAGTAAGACCTTGTCCCTAAAAAAAAATAATAATAAAAGTTTTTTAGGAAAATGAAAGGCTGGGCACAGTGGCTGATGCCTGTAATCCCAGCACTTTGGGAGGCCAAGGTGGGAGGATCACAAGGTCAGGAGATCGAGACCATCCTGGCCAACATGGTGAAACCCCATTTCTACTAAAATATAAAAAATTAGCCAGATGTGGTGACACACACCTGTAATCCCAGCTAATTGGGAGGCTGAGGCAGGGGAATCACTTGAACCCAGGAGATGGAAGTTGCAGTGAGCCGAGATTGTGCCACCGCACTCCAGTCTGGCAACAGAGCAAGAGTCTGTCTCAAAAAAAAAAAAAAAGAGAAAAGAAAAGAAAATGAAGGCTGGGGATAGGTGCAGTGGCTCACGCCTGTAATCCCAACACTTTAGGAGGCCAAAGCGGGTAGATCACCTGAGATTAGGAGCTCAAGACCAGCCTGGCCAATATGGTGAAACCCCATCTCTCCTAAAAATATAAAAATTAGCCAGGTGTGGTGGTGTGCACCTGTAGTCCCAGCTACTCAGGAGGCTGAGACAGGAGAATCACTTGAGCCTGGGAGGTGGAGGTTGCAGTGAGCTGAGCTTGGACCTCTGCACTCCAGCCTGGGTGACAGAGTGAGGCTCCATCAAAGAAAGAAAAAGAAAAAGAAAAGAAGAAAAGAAAGAAAGAAGGAAGGGAGAAAGAGAGAGGGAGGGAGGGAAGGAAGGAGGAAAGGAGAGGAGAGGGGAGGGGAGAGGAGGGGAGGGGAGGGGAGGGAAATGGAGGGGAGTGGAGGGGAGAGGAGAGGAGAGGAGAGGAAAAAGGAAAGGAAAGGAAGGGAAAGGGAAAGGGGAAGGGGAAGGGAAGTGAGGGAGGAAGGGGGGAAATGAAATGAAGACTGTGTGCAGGGGCCCACGCATGTAATACCAACACATTGGGAAGCTGAGGTGGGTTGATTGCTTGAGCCCAGAATTGGGTAACATGGCAAAACCTCATCTCTACAAAAAAAATTGAAAAAAATTAGCCCGGCATGGTAGCATGCACCTGTAGTCCCATCTACTTGGGAAGCTGGGGCAAGAGAATCACTTGAGCCCAGGAGGCAGAGGTTGAAGTGAGCCAACACCACACCACTGCATTCCAGCCTGGGCAATGGGAGTGAAACCCTGTCTCAAAAAAAAAAAAAAGAAAGAAAGAAAGAAAAAAGAAAAAGAAAACAATTACCCTGTAGTATCAATACTATCACCATCCTAGTTTAGAGATGACAAACTGAATCTGAGAGGTTAAGTAATTTCCCCAAGATTGCAGGCTAAGTAAGAGGTGGACCCAGGGTTTGAACCAAGACAGTGATTCCTAAGCTTCAGATCCTGTCTATTACACTACCTCTGGCAAAGCACATCGCATTGTTTTACAATTCTCACTAGACTGTGAGCCCTTTGGGTGAGGACCTGCATCTCGGTCATCCACACTACCTGCCCATTATAAGTGCTCAGGAAATATTTGTTGAATGTCAAATGAATGAACTGTTCCATTTTATCACATATTTGTGCCGCTGAAAAAATTCACCGAGCGGTACATGCCCATTCTGGTTCTGCAGGACACTGCCTTCATCCCCATTCCCTTAGTTAAAACCAGCATCCAGGGTTTGCCATAGGTTGGTTTGATGGTCTGATCTGAGCTGAAGAATGGCTTTCTGTCTGCCTCATGGAGCCAAGCGACTGTACTGAGTGCTTATTCTCTTATACACAGCTTAAGAAAAACAAGGCTTTGATGGGCCACTTCCAGGATGGGCTGTCCTACCCTGTTTTTAAGACCATCACAGACCGGGTCCTAATGGGTGTGGACACCAGGGGAGAATCAGAGGTCAAAGCTCATGGCTTTAAGGCTGCCCTTGCAATAGACGCCATGGCCAAGCTCACAGCTATTGACAACCATCCGATGAACAGGGTGCTGGGCTTTGGCACCAAGTACCTGAAAGAGAACTTCTCACCATGGATCCAGCAGCATGGTGGATGGGTAAGTGTATCCTATTTTCAAACAAATTTTCTCAGAACTCAGAGGAGATGGGATGGGATTTTTTTTTTTTTTTTAAATGAAGGGAACACATCTGTGAAGCAGTTCTCATGAGTTTAAGACACTTGAGTGGCAAGAGATAAATCGCATTGATGGGAACATATTTTTAATGATTATCTTCATCATCAATAAATATTTACTGAGTTCTTCAAGGGTATGTAGGGTATGTGTATGGACAGAGAGGGACTGGTCAGATGGAACAGGAAATGAGGAGATGCTGAGATAAGAAATGTTTAGATAGATATAATTTCTGTTTTCACAAATTTTACAGGCAACAGAAGCCTGGCAGGGAGACAAGGGCAGGCAGACAGTTCCTCACACTTGCAGCAACTTACAGGTCGCAGGGACTAAGCCTCATGCAGAGACTCAGGGTACATGACATTTTTGTCATTGTTGCTTTGACCCAGCCATTTTGAGGGGAACACTTTGTTACCAAATAAAAAGCATACAGTTAAGCTTTCATCTATTTTTAACTACCTGATATCAGTCAAAACAGACCTCTTCCTCCTGTGCCTCAAACCCTCTCCTATCCTTCATCCCCATTTCCTCAGATCTCCTTCAAACCGCCACATATGGCGATACATATGTGGCTACATAAGGTCCACTGTGCCAAAATGGCTACATAAGGTCCACTGTGCCAAAATGTGCTACCCCAGGACTTTAACTCTCAACAGGCCTAGGCATTCCTAGGCAGACAGACCTTCACCCCACATTTTCCTTAGTACTCTTTCCACTAGAATGGTCCAGGAGCCAGCAGGAGCATTGAGTCGGCTCTAGGCATGGCTGGAGTGACCCTGGGACCTCCACACTGTCTTGGTCTCTTTGCTCACAGAAGGAAAGTGCAGCTGATCTTGACCAAGGGTCCTCAGTGCCCGCCATGGTCCTCAGTGGCCACCATGGTCTTCAGTGCCTGCCATGGTCCTCAGTGGCCGCCACGGTCTTTAGTGCCCGCCATGGTCCTCAGTGCCCGCCATGGTCCTCAGTGCCCGCCATGGTCCTCAGTGACCACCATAGTCCTCAGTGGCCGCCATGGTCCTCAGTAGCTGCCATGGTCCTCAGTGCCCACCATAGTCTTCAGTGGCTGCCATGGTCTTCAGTGCTCACCATAGTCTTCAATGGCTGCCATGGTCTTCACTGGCTGCACATCGAGTTCCTTTCTATTTCCCACTTTTGCACCAGCTATGATAACCGCCAAGGCTGCTCTTAAATATTCTAAACTCAAGCTGCCTTAGCTCATTCTAAAAGGAGGACAGGTTCCTTGACATTATTTTAGTTCTACCTATTCTTCTTTCCAGGATCCCCTGCACCCCAACAACCCTCTTGAGCCCTCATCTGCCCCAAAGCTTCTCATGATCCTTCCAGTTCAAAGGCTGCACAGCTGCACAGCCTCTAATCTCTAACACTTCATGTTTGCATCATAATAATATACAGGAAATTATCAAATTCCCAATTGACTATGTTTCAAGCATTCATTTTAAAAAAAATCATTGTTAGTCGCCTTAATATATTTTCTCAGAAAAATTACAATTATTAATTAGATTCAAAGGCCAGCTCTCAAAAATTGATTTAACCCACTAATGTAGCTAAAATATCATAAATATGCTATAAAAAGCAGTGGTTCTGCACCAAAAGCACAAGCAACAAAAGAATAGATACACTGGATTTTGTTTTGTGCTTCTAAGACCACCACCAAGAAAGTGAAAAAAAAAAAACCCCACAGAATGAGGAAAAATACTTGCAAATATTTCTAATAAAAGACGTATCTAGAATACATAATTACCTATTACAATTGAACAATAAAATGTCAACCCAGTTTTCTAATGGGCAATAGATTTGAATAGACATTTCTCCAAAGAGTATATACAAATGGCTAAAAGCACATGAAAAGTTATTTGTTTGACATCTTCCTTTCAAGAGTAGGAAAATGCAAATCAAAGCATCATTGAGCTCCATCCACTCTGGTGGCTAAAATGAAAAAGAAAAAGTATTGATGTTGGTGAGGATGTGGAGAAACTAGAAACTTTTATATTGCTGGTTGGATTGTAAAATGGTGCAGTCCCTTTGAAAACAACTTGAGAGCCGGGCGCGGTGGCTCAAGCCTGTAATCCCAGCACTTTGGGAGGCCGAGGCAGGTGGATCACGAGGTCAAGAGATCGAGACCATCCTGGTCAACACGGTGAAACCCCGTCTCTACTAAAACTACAAAAAATTAGCTGGGCATGGTGGCGCGTGCCTGTAATCCCAGCTACTCAGGAGGCTGAGGCAGGAGAATTGCCTGAACCCAGGAGGCGGAGGTTGCGGTGAGCCGAGATCGCGCCATTGCACTCCAGCCTGGGTAAAAAGAGAAAAACCCCTTCTCAAAAAAAAAAAAAAAAAAAAAAAAAGAAAACAACTTGAGAGTTCACCAAAATGTTAAATATAAAGTTACCAAATCCACTCCTGAATATATACCCAAGAAAGTTGAAAACATTTTCGTATGAAAATTTGTACATGAGTGTTCATAGCTTCCATCAGCCAAAAAGTGGAAGCAACCCAAATGTCCATGAACTGATGAATGATGAATGGATAAGGAAAATGTAAGATAGCCACACAATGGAGTATTATTCAGCTTTAAAAATAAAGCAAGTATTGATACATGGATGAACCTTAAAAACATTATGCTAAGCGAAAAAAAGTCAGGCAAAAAGGCTGTATACTGTATGATTCCATGTATATGAAGTGTCCATAATAGGCAAATGTATAAATACATAAAGTAGACTGGTTGCCGGGAGCTGAGGGTGAGAGAATGGGAATAACTGCTAATGGATCTGAAGTTTATTTTTGGAGTGATGATAATGTTCTAAAATCAGAGGTGATGTTTGCATAACTCTGTGATTATACTAAACGGGAATATACTAATTCACTGAATTAGTGAATTTTATAGCACAATTATATTTCAATAAATCTTTTACAAAACTGGCAGTTCTAATTCTAGTAATCAAAAAGGGGAAAGAGAAATTAATGCATAGTTTTTTAATTTGGCTGCTGGTACTGGAGAAAAAAAACGTTCCAATTAGAGAAAAAACATGAATTATTCAGTAGAAATACTAAAGCAGATTTCCAAAGGCTTTAGAAATTGACAGCACTACTTCTTTAACATCCGTAGTTTCCATTCAAAATGTATTTCTTATCCATTTCTTATCATAAACCTTAATCTTAACTCTTGGCCATAGTTAAGTGTAATTTGGAGCATGTAAGTGGAAATTAGGAAAGGGAAGAGAAGAATGTGAGAAGGATGACCAATTTTTCCAAAGTGTAGAACAAAAAAAAGGATGTTGATAAAGAATATTTATGAGCTATGGAAGTGTGAAGGAGATGTGGCCTGGGACATGTGCTTAGAGTCCCTTAACAGGAAAAAAAGAAGACACTGGGAAGTAAGCCTCCTGGGACTTCCACTGGCACCAAGTGTCTCTATGGCTCTCTGCGCTGTCCTTGTAGTAGCATGGGAGGAGAGAAATTGATTCCTACGCACGAGCTTTCCAGAGGCTCAGGGTTCCTAACTCTCTCAGTATTCCACATTTCATAAGAGTACATCTCATCTTCCCAACTAAACTGCAAATCTGTAAGGGTGAGATCATGTATTTTATGATAACTCCTTCATGGCTGGGCGCGGTGGCTCAAGCCTGTAATCCCAGCACTTTGGGAGGCCGAGGCAGGTGGATCACGAGGTCAAGAGATCGAGACCATCCTGGTCAACATGGTGAAACCCCGTCTCTACTAAAAATACAAAAAAAAACATTAGCTGGGCATGGTGGCGCGTGCCTGTAGTCCCAGCTACTCAGGAGGCTGAGGCAGGAGAATTGCCTGAACCCAGGAGGCCGAAGTTGCGGTGAGCCGAGATGGCGCCATTGCACTCCAGCCCAGGTAACAAGAGCGAAACTCCGTCTCAAAAAAAAAAAAAACAAAAAAAAAAACACAACTCCTTCAATCTCCCATAGCTCCCATTCCTCTACATAACACCGTACATGTTCAGCCAGTACTTGTAGAATGATGAATGAATCGGTCAAATGAATGAATAGCAACTCTATCTACAAGGCGTGCCAAACAAGCTACCACGAGATTCGAATTTACTCCTTGGCTCTTCATTCTCCCTGTGGAGCACCATTCACATAGTTACCCTGCAGTCCTGCCAACCTCACCCATTCTATAGCACTTTGAAAGGAGATGTTTGTAACCTCCATAGTCATTGACCTTTCAGTACCCACTTTTTAAAAAATTTTAAATACAGCCTTGAAACCTTCCCATCTTCAAGAAAACATTTAGCCTGCTAGCTCTGGGTGTGTAACATAAGACCTTAGCTGATGTTTTCCTTGCAGGCATACCAAGAATGCCAGTCACCTCTCCAAACCCTCCCCCAAACTAACATGGTCTCCTGAGCCTTGGGTCATGCCTGGGATACAGCAGAGTGAGCAGGCATATGTTTTCACTTCAACAGTAAATCTAACTTGGAATTTTAAGAATCTATTTTTCGCCCTCTAGGAAAAAATACTTGGGATATCACATGAAGAAGTAGAATGAAATATCAGATTTGTCATCAGGAATACTCATCGTCCTACTGTGGTCCTGTGCACACTGGCCTCAGATGGACTACAGGAGAAGATTACAATATACAAGGCAGATGGAGCATTGACGTTTTCAAGACCATTATTCCTGTGACTGGAGAGGCCTCAAGAGAACCCTTGTTCATCTCCAGCTCATAGAATGTAGCAGTATGGTCCTTGACATTGATGTTTCTCAGGTCCTACGTTTAGTGCCTGAGGAAATCTATAAAGACAAGTGGTAATGTTGTCTCAAATGTTCAGAACAGATACCGTCATCCTGCCTTTGTTAGCTGCTATAGGGAAAGTGGGTTACAGATGTCTGCTGACCTCACAAGAGTGAAATGATAAACTGCATGTGCTTATGGCTCAGTTTCTAGTCTATTTATTTTTTCAACTACACTTGGGGTGGCCTCATACCTAGGAAGATGTTGCTACTCATGTTAGTAAACACAGCTTAAAGAAACCGTTATGCTCACTGCTACATCCATTTGTTTGGAGAGATAAATGTTGTCTATGCCTTTTTGAAAAACTTCCATTTGGTACAAAATTTTCACTCCAGTCCCCCTCAACCCTTTTCTCAGGGACCACACCTCTTCTTCCCAAGGTCCCTGGGACTTTGTCATTCTTTGTGGTAGTGCGATGATTGGTGGCAGGTAAAATAAATACATAGAAAGACTACGTCAAAGCAGTGTCTTCTGATTAGTAAGTACTATGTCTTCTGATTGAGGATCAAATGAGTTAATTTGCTTAGAGTGCTTAGAACAGTTCTTGGTAGTTAGTGTTAAGTCTTCACTTATGAACTAGGGATGTGGTGCCCTCAGCTAAGCTGCCAATTTCCTCTCTGTCAAAGCAGTCACTGATTGCATTCCTGAAATGAAGGCTATTCAGAATAAGGATTTTTAGCAATGTGCTCAATAGTAAGTGTTTAAGACACAAAACAATTTTAAAAAATATCAAATTATAAGGTCTTATAAATTTCTGGATATCTAGTACCCAACATATGGCCTGATGTAAATTGGCGCTTAATAAACCTTTGAAGAACAAATAAGTCAATAAGTCAGACATACTCTCAGGTTCAAGAGAAAACTGGACCTATCTATTATCAAATGCTTTACCAGCCTACCCATCTCAACAAATGAGTTATTCTCTTTTGTTTTCTTCTTCTTTTTTTTTTACCTTTTTTTTTTTTTTTTTTCTTTTTTTTTTTTTTTTTTGATCGGAAGAGCGTCTTTTTTTCCCCGGTGTGGGGGGCGTGGGTTTTTTATTTCTTTCTTTTTTTTTTTTTTTTTTTT
>NW_022437024.1:583666-592634 GCF_009761245.1 Sapajus apella
TTTTTTTTTTTTTTTTAAGAGACAGGGTCTCACTATGTTGCCCAGGCTGGAGGGCAGTGGCTATTTACAGGCACGATCCCACTACTGATCAGTACGGGAGTTTTGACCTGCTCCGTTTCCGACCTGGGCCGGTTCACCCCTCCTTAGGCCACCTGGTGGTCCCCCACTCCTGGGAGGTCACCATATTGATGCCGAACTTAGTGCGGACACCCAATCGGCATGGCGCACTACAGCCCAGAACTCCTGGCCTCAAGCGATCCTCCCACCTCAGCCTCCCGAGTAGCGGGGACTACAGGCACGCACCACCATGCCTGGCTCTTTTATTTTCTTCTCCCACATGAAAGTCATCAGCATTAGGGATAGAGTCTCCTTTTATAGATGGAGACACTGAAGACCAACTCTTCCTCTGCTCTAATCCCACCATTCCAAACTCAGATTTCCCCAAAATCTGGTACTTCTGAGCCTTCATAACAGTATACTCTGTTTTTTCAGTGTTCTTTACTGCTGGCTTCCTTTCCCCCATTCCCACTAAAATAACTAACTCTAGCACATCTTTCCAAACTTCCTCCCTTTCCTCCAGGACTCATTTGCTAACCCTCCCTTGGCCATCATGTGGCTCTATTTGGATGCCTTTCCCCATAAAATGCTCCAAATTACCCTGCATATAGGCATTATGCTTAATACATTGTACCATAAGATTTGGTTTACCCAGTCTTTCACAGTGCATTGCAAAGTCTTTTACAAACAGGTGCTAAGCCTAATTTAACTTTATATATCTAATGCCTGGGATAGTTTTGGCACACAATTGTAGAACCATACCCTTGTCTGACTGATATAGTTTGTAAATCAGTATGACTGGCATATGCCTACAAGATATGTGTACTTGTAACAAGCTCTCCAGGTGTTTCCAATATCATCTACAGCTCCTGGTCAAGATGAACTAACTAACCAGATTGAATCTCCTGCTTGAAACAACTAAAAAAAAGAAAAAAGACAAACTATGTGAGGCAATGATTTTCAAGGCATCGGACACCAGGTAATGGAGAACTGGTCCCTGAGAGATGAGAATCTAAGTGAGCCCTA
The DNA here is from genome assembly GCF_009761245.1 of Sapajus apella. NCBI lineage: Eukaryota > Metazoa > Chordata > Mammalia > Primates > Cebidae > Sapajus > Sapajus apella. The sequence continues at coordinate 584,750 of NW_022437024.1, forward strand.
TGTTTGCTCTAGAGTATTGCATGTAAAGAGTTTCTAGGCCATGCTGGAGAGAGGGGAACTCACGCAGAGTTCACCAGCTCCCTAAATAGAGGGAATAGAGCTAGGAGTCCAGGAAGGTCAGAGCAGCTGAAGTTTGCAAGTCTGATAAAGGATAAAAGAGGGTGGCACACAAAGCTCTAGAGACCTGCAGATATTTCCCCTTAGGTATTGAGATGAACACTGATCAAAACATGTACATGAAGAGATTACCCAAGAAAAGAACCACCTGAAAATATTAAAGGGAACACTCTCCAAAGCTTACTCAAGGACAGGAATACTGCCTATTTTAGCAATAGGTAGAATATACAAAACAATTTTGTCTCCGAAGTGGCAAAAATTAACCCTACACTAAGCACTCTTCTGGTTCTGCACAACCTAAAGATTAAGAGCAAAAGCTTAAAGGATTAAACTGTTACCAAGTCGCTAAGCTGTGTTCTAGAACAAACACAAGAATATCTGTAGAATTATGAAAATATCCAGCATCCAACAAGTTAACAGTCACAATGTCTAGCTTCCAATAAAAAATTACAAGGCATACAAAAAAGCAGCAAAATGCAATCCATCATGAGAAGAAAAATCAGGAAAGCCAGAATGTTATAGATGATAGAATTATTAGACATTAAAACTATGATAACTGTATTTCACATGTTTAATAAGCTAGAAGAAAGACAACATGCAAAGTACACATAGAATTTATAAGTATGACTCAAGCCAAACTTCCAGAGATGAAATCCATAACATCTGAGATGAAAAACACGCTGGACTGGATTAACAGCAGATTAGACATCATAGAAGAACAGATAAGTAAAAATAGATCCAAAATAAAACAGAGAAAAATGAGATTGAGGGAAAAAGCAATAGTGAATTTTGGAATAACTTCTGATGGCCTAATAGATGTATAATTGAAGTGAAGATTTTCCAAATTTGATGAAAACTATAAACCCACAGAACCAAGAAATTCTGCAAATGCCAAGCACCAAAACTAGGGACAGGGAGAAAACTACACCCAGGCACACCATAAATTGCTCAAAACCAGTGATAAAGGAAAAGACAATCTTCAAAGCAAGCAGAGAAAAAGGCATGTGCAGAGAAAGAAAAATTAAAATGACAGCACACTTCTGGGGAATAACACAAAAGAAATGGTAATCTCTCTAAAGTATCAAGGGACAAAAAAAAAAACTATAAATGCATAATTCTATACCCAGTCGAAAGATGATTTTTAAATGTAAGGAAAATAAACACTTTGAGATGCACAAAACTTGAAAGAATTCCTTATCAGCAGACCTAAACTATAATAAATATTAAAGAAATTTCTTAAGTAGAAGTCAAGTTATTCCAAATAGAAATCTGTATCTGAAAAAGAGCAACAGAAATGATAAAATGTGGTAAATATAAAGAATTTTTAGTGAAAAGATAATGTACTATTTAAAAGAAAAAATAATAATGTGTTATGGGGTTTATATTGCAGATTAAAATGTATAATAATAGTAGTACAGAGAGTGAGAGACAGAAATGGAAGCGCAAATGTACAGTTCCACACTATATGTGAAGTGCATAATTTCACTTGAAAGTAGTCTGTGGGCCAGGCACAGTGGCTCACACCTGTAATCTAGCACTTCCAGAGGCCAAGGCAGATGGATCACCTGAGGTCAGGAGTTCAAGACCAGCCTGACCAACCTGGTGAAACCCCATCTCTATTAAAAATTAAAAAATAAATAAAAAATAAAAAAGAGACTGTGTTAAATTAAAAATATATACTATAAGCCCAAAATCAACCCCTAAAACATAAACACATACACACAAACTCATACAAAATGTATAGCTAACAAGCCAACAAAGGAGGTAAAATGGAATCATGAAAAATAATCCATTATAAGGCAGAAAAGGAGGAAAAAGGGAACAAAGGACAGATGAGACAGAAAGAAAACAGCAAGTGGTCTATTAAACTCAACCATATGAATAATCACAATAAGTGCAAATGATATAAATATTCCAATTAAATGACAGAGATTATCAAGTTGGATTAAAAAGTCAGACCAACTTTATACACATCCTACAGAAAAAAAAAAAAAACTTTACAAAGATATGAACAGCCTTAGGTGAAAGGATGGACACTTTGGGATACCAAGGTAGGTGGACTGCTTGTGTCCAGGAATACAAGAACAGCCTGGGCAGCTTAACAAAACCTCATCTCTACAAAAAACACACAAAAATTAAGTTGTGGTGGTACATGCCTATAGTCTCAGCTTCTTTGGAGGCTTAAGAGGGAGCTTGCTGGAGCCCAGGAGGTCAAGGCTGCAGTGATGTTCACATCACTGCACTCCAGCCTGGGTGACTGGGTGATAGAGTGAGATCCTGCCAAAAAAACAAAAGTCAAAGGATGGAAAGATGTACCTTAACACCAGTCAAAGGAAAATGGAGTGGCTACATTAATATTAATCCAGGTGGATTCAAAGCAAACAATGTTACCAGGTGATAGAGTTTGGATGTTTGTCCCCTCCAAATCTCATGTTGAAATATGATTCCCAATTTTGGAGATGGGCCTAGTAGGAGGTATTTTGGTCATAGGGGTGCATCCCTCATGAATGGGAGGGATTCCTGAAGTAATGGGTTCATACAAGATCTGGTTGTTAAAAAGTCTGAGATTTTCCCCGTCTCTCCTGTTCCCTCTCTCATTTGACATGCCTACTCCCCTTTCCCCTTCTGCCATGAGTGTAGGCTTCCTGAGACCCTCACTAGAAGCAGTGCCAGCACTATGCTTCTTGTACAGTCTGTAGAACTGTGAGTCAAAATAAACCTCTTTTCTTTATAAGTCATCCAGTCCCAGGTATTCCTTTATGGCAATGCAAAATGGACTAATACATCAGGGATAAAGAATGTCATTTAATAATTAAAGTAGTCAATTCATCAAAGGACAAAACAATCCTAATGTTATGCATCTAATAACAGCCTCAAAATACATGAAGCAAAAGCTGATAGAATGGCGAGGAGCAATATACAAAAACATTTCACAATTATAGGTGGAGATTTCAACATCTCTCAATGATTGATAAAACAAGTAGACAGAAAATCAGTAAACACAGTACAGATTTGAAAACTCAGAGCATTAAAACCAACAACAGCAGGCTGGGTGCAGTGGCTCACGCCTATAATCACAGCACTTTGGGAGGCTGAGGCAGGTGGATCACCTGGGGTCGGGAATTCGAGACCAGACTGACCAACATGGAGAAACCCCGTCTCTACTAAAAATACAAAATTAGCAGGGCATGATGACATATGACTGTAATCCCAGTTACTCCGGAGGCTGAGGCAGGAGAATCACTTGAGCCCAGGAGGCAGAGGTTGTGGTGAGCCGAGATGGCACCATTGCACTCCAGCCTGGGCAACAAGAGCGAAACTCCATCTCAAAAAATAAAAACAACAGCAGAAAAATTCTGCTGCTGTTTTTTTTTTTTTTTTCTGCACATGGGACCTTTAAAACATTGAACTATCTTCTGAACCAGAAATCTCAATAAATTTAAAACGATTCAAGTCATTTAAAGAATGTTTGTTGACCACACTGGAAATAAATTAGAAATCAATAACAAAGATATCTGGAAAACCCCTCAAACGCTTGGAAACTAAGTAACACATGTCTAAATTACGCATGGGACAAATAACAAATCAATAGGAAAATTAGAAGTATTTTGAACTTAAAAATGAAAGTACAGCATACTAGAATTTGTGAGAGGCACTAAGGTAGCACTTAGTACTTCACTTTAGCAAAGGAAACTTTAAAGCACTAAATAGCTACACTGGAAAATAACTGTCACTAACCGATGAATTCAGCTTGTATCCCAAACTAGAAAAGGCAAATCCAGAGTAGGCATGAGAAAGGGAATCAAAGAAATAGAAAACAAGCAATAGTGAAAAAAGTCAACAAACCCAAAAGCTGGTTTGTTGAGCAGATCAATAAAACCTCTAGCTTGACTGATCAGGAAAAAGGAGAAAATATGAAGACGTTTTCAGAATTTTGAAAAGTAGAATGTGTCATGAGCAGACGAAGAGTAGAAGATACACCAAAGGAAACGCTCAGCCTGAGGAAAATTGTAGCAGATGGAAACCCAGATCTCTACAATGGAATAAGAGCATCAGATATAATAAATATGCAGATAAATAAAAGTATCTTTCTTTATATTTAAAAGACAATTGTTTAAAGCAAAATAGTAACAGTATATTATGGCATTTACAAAACTCAGAAGTAAAACTTATGACAATAAAAACACTAATGAGCCCAGGCACCATGGCTCACGCCTGTAATCCCAGCACTTTGTGAGGCCGAGGCAGGTGGATCACCTGAGGCCAGGGGTTCGAGACCAGCCTGGCCAATATGGTGAAACCCTGTCACTACTAAAAATACAAAAATTAGCCAGGCATGGTAGTTTACATGCCTGTACCACCTACTCCTAGCTACTCGGGAGTCTGAAGCAAGAGAATTGCTTGAACCTGGTAGGCAGAAGTTGCAGTGAGCCAAGATTGCACCACTGCACTCCCGTCCTGGCGATAGAGTGAGACTCCATCTCTAAATAAATAAATAAATACATACATAAATGATAGGAAAGGATTCTGGGAAGATGGTGGAGTAGGAAACGCTAGAAATCGGTCTCCCACCTAGACAACAATAGCTTGGACAGAATCAATCTGAAATAACTATTTTGGAACTCTGGTCTATTAAATGTTTGCAACTTCCAGGCAAAAGCTTCAGCAGGGATACTACAGTTAATTTCATCAACTTCAGCTCTTAGCACAGCAGCAGCTACCGATCCCCCAACTCCAGTCTACGGCAAGCAATGGTGCACTTGTTCCTGGAGAAGTTTGCACACAGCTTGTGGTAGGCAGAGTGGAAAAAAGAACCGTGTTCTTCAATCAGAGATCTGTGCACTGATTGCTGACTCCTGCTCTAATCAAAGGGGTGCAGGTAAAGAGGTGGCAGCCACTGTCTGTCAGTCTGACCCATTAGACCTCTCCCCATGACTACAAGCCCCTCCCCTTCCAGCTGATGTGACTACCAGGAAATTTAAAGGGCCTGTGCCCTCTTTTTCTCCATTTCGTTGTTAACCTTTTCCCCTTTGGGGAGCCAGACAATGAGACTAGGATATTTAAAAGCAACTGTATTTGGGGGGAAAATACAAAATTGACCTTGCATGTCCAAAGAGAGACACAGACTCAGAAAAGACCTCACAAGACTTAAGTTTATACCTCAGGGTGATCCTTGGAACAGAGACAGTGTACAACAATGAAAAATCAAAACTCGCCGGGTGCAGTGGCTCCTGCCTATAGTCCCAGCACTTTGGGAGGCCGAGAGAGGTGGATCACGAGGTCAGGAGGATCACGAGGTCAGGAGTTCAAGACCAGCCTGGCCAAAATGGTGAAACCCCGTCTCTACTAAAAATACAAAAATTAGCCAGGCATGGTGGTGCATGCCTGTAATCTCAGCTACTCAGGAGAGTGAGGCAGGGAAATGCTTAAACCCAGGAGGCAGAGGTTGCAGTGAGCTGAGATTGTGTCACTGCACTCCAGCCTGAGCGACAGAGCGAGACTCTGTCTCAAAAATAAATAAATGAAAATAAATCTAAACCACACAAACCCAAACCACAAAATAGCAAACCCTAGGGAAGGGGAATAATCTGATTTCCACAGTTACCATATTATTAGAGTCAAATGTCTAATTTTCAACAACGAAAATTCAAGGCATACAGGAAAACAGGAATGTATGACCCAAGGTATACAGAAAAACAGAGAAGTATGACCCAAAGGAAAAAAATAAAGCAACAGAAACTGTCTCTGAAAAAGATCTGGTGGCAAATCTACTAGAGAAAGGCTTTCAAACAACTGTTTTAAAGATTCTCAAAAAAGAACAAAAGAAATGTGGAGAAAGAAAAAAATATGTAAATAATGTATGGATAAAATAGAAATATCAATAAAGAGACAAGCAACCTAAAAAGAAAACAACAAGAAATTTTGAAAGCTGAAAGTACAATTAATGAAATAAAAAATTCACTAAGTGGCTGAGCGTGGTGGCTGATACCTGTAATCCCAGCACTTTGGGAGGCTGAGGCGGGCGGACACCTGAGGTCAGGAGTTTGAGACCAGCATGGCCAACATGGCGAAACCCCGTCTCTACTAAAAATACAAAAATTAGCCAGGCGTAGTGGCACATGTCTGTAATCCCAGCTACTCGGGAGGATGAGGCAGGAGAGTCGCTTGAACCCAGGAGGCAGAGGTTTCAGTGAGCCGAGATCGTGCCACTGCACTCCAGCCTGGGCAACAAAAGCGAAACTCCGTCTCAAAAAAAAAAAAAAATTCTCTAAACAAAATTAAAGACAGATTTGAGGAAGCAGAAGAATCAGGAAATATGAAGATAATGACGGAGGATTTTTCTCCACCCCTTTGATGGGCTCGCAGCAGGGGAGCCCAACTACTGGGCAGACCCTGGTGGGAGGGAGCACGCGAGGGAGTGAGTGTGGGGTTTGGCTGGCCCCTCCAGGTGCTGACACAGCAGCAAGCTCCATGCAGGCCCCACGGCCAGATCAGGTGTATTGCCCCAAGGACAATGCAGCGGCACCCAAGCAGGGTGCCCCACAGCCCCACCAAAAAAGAGGTTTAATTGACTCACAGTTCGGTATGGCTGGAGAAGCCTCAGGAAGCTTATAATCATGGCCTTAGGTAAAACAAACAAACTCCTCCTCACATGGCAGCAGGAGAAAAATGAGAGTCCGGCAGTGGGGGAAGCCCCTTATAAAACCACCAGATCTCGTGAGAACTTACTATCACGAGAATAGCATGGGGGAAACCACTCCCATGATTCAATTACCTCCCACCAGGTCCCTCCCACGACACGTGGGGATTATGGGAACTACAATTCAAGATGATATTTCTGGGGGAACACAGCCAAACCATATTAATTATCTTTCAAAAATGAGGGGGAATCTAATTCCTGATAAACAAAAGCTGATTGAGTTTGTTAGACTAGATCTACTCTGCAAGAAATGCTAAACGGAGTCCTTCAGGGTACAGTAATTAAAGTAATTAAAGCCATTTGAAAAAATAAAGATCTCAATGAAGGTAAATACATAGGCCACTACCAAAGCTAGTATTATTGTTATTTTTTTGAGACAGAGTCTTGCTCTGTTACCCAGGATTGAGTACAGTGGCACAATCTCAGCCCATTGCAACCTCTGCACCTGGAGGGGTCAAGCAATTCTCATGCCTCAGCCTCCCAAGTAGCTGGGGTTACAGGTGTGTGCCACCATGCCCAGCTCATTTTCATATTTTTAGTAGAGACGGGGTTTCACCATGTTGTCCAGGCTGCTCTCAAACAGGTGATCCGCCTGCCTTGGCCTCTCAAAGTGCTAGGATTACAGGCATGAGCCACTACGCCCAACCCAAAGCTAGTATTATTTTGACAAGTGTTTGTAACGCATTTTGTTTTGAGCTGGAGTCTCACTCTATCACCCAGACTGGAGCGTGGTGGCATGATCTCAGCACACTGCAACCTCTACCTCCAGGGCTCAAGCACTTCTCCTGCCTCAGCCTCCCTAGTAGCTGGGATTACCAGCACTCACCACCATGCCGGGCTACCTTTGGTATTTTTAGTAGAGATGGGATCTCACCATGTTGTCCAGGCTGATCTCGAACTCCTGCCCTCAAAGGATCCACCTGCCTGGGCTTCCCAAAGTGCTGGGATTACAGGCGTGAGTCACCATGCTGGAGCAAGAGACTAATAATACATTAAAAAAAAAAAAATCTAAAAGCTAGTATTGTGGTAACTTTGTTACTCCACATTTTTTTTTTTTTTTTTTTTTTT
>NW_022437024.1:592734-593486 GCF_009761245.1 Sapajus apella
GGAATTACAGGAGCATACCACCACACCCAGCTAATTTTTGTATTTTTAGTAGAGACGGGGTTTCACCATTTTGTCCAGGCTGGTCTTGAACTCCTGACCTCGTGATCCACCCGCCTTGGCCTCCCAAAGTGCTGGGATTACAGGAGTGGGCCACCACGCCCAGCCAGAAACATATTTTATGTCAGTAAATCAACAACTTAGATGAAATGGACAAATTCCTTGAAAGACACAAGTAACTAAAACTGACATGGGAAAATATGAATAACCTAGATTAGAGAAACTGAGGTATTAAAATGTTGCTGTTACATATGTATTTGCTGTTAAAAATCACAGCACTGCATACTTGAGGACCCTAACCCTGTCCTTCCCATGGAATCCCCAAGAAAGTACTTCAATTACTGGACAAAACTTGAGATGTTCGAGGCTGTTCAGTTGAGTAATAGTAGTGGGGGACCTAAGTCAAAAGACTTCAAGATATCACTTTTGTTTGCCATGCAGCTTGTGAGGGAAGATGGGTGTCGAGCTGTCTCCTTTTTGACAGTTATTTTCTTTGGAAAGAAAGAAGCAGGCCGGGCGCGGTGGCTCAAGCCTGTAATCCCAGCACTTTGGGAGGCCGAGGCGGGTGGATCACGAGGTCAAGAGATCGAGACCATCCTGGTCAACATGGTGAAACCCTGTCTCTACTAAAAATACAAAAAATTAGCTGGGCATGGTGGCGCGTGCCTGTAATCCCAGCTACTCAGGAGGCTGAG
>NW_022437024.1:593586-619445 GCF_009761245.1 Sapajus apella
CCTTGTCTCTACTAAAAATACAAAAAATTAGCTGGGCATGGTGGCGCGTGCCTGTAATCCCAGCTACTCAGGAGGCTGAGGCAGGAGAATTGCCTGAACCCAGGAGACAGAGGTTGCGGTGAGCCGAGATCGCGCCATTGCACTCCAGCCTGGGTAACAAGAGCGAAACTCCGTCTCAAAAAAAAAAAAAAAGAAAAGAAAAGGCCTAGGGGAAAGGAAGCATAGAATAGGATACCACATAGGTGTTTGGGCTCCAGTGGATTCTACCTTGTAATACAATTCATTGCCTCAAACGCATTATGTATTTCTCTAGAACAGGTAGTGGAATTGACTAATAATCAACTGGCTTGTGAGCAGAGATTGCGCCACTTCACTCCAGCCTCAGTGACAGAGCAGGACTTCAAAAAAAAAAAAAAAAAAGTCAACTGGCTCATTAGTCAAGCTTCTGAAAACTCTACATTAGAGACTAATGCTGAGAAACACTGAGAGAGAAACGAGTCCAGACGTGCCTTGAAAATTAAGTACAACGGAATAAAGATTAGAATCTAGACCTCAATGCACGTCCTTTTCCCTCTACCAAGAGACAACCCGTTTCTAATCAAAATTTTGCAGTGGAGCTTTTCATATTCAAATTTGGCATTTCCTGTCAAGCCTGGTCATTAATGTTTATTATTCTTTTTATTCTAGAGGTAGGGGTTTCTCTGTTGACCAGGCTAGTGTCAAACTCCTGACCTCAAAAGATCTTCCTGCCTCAGCTTCCCAAGTAGCTGAGATTACAGGCTCAAGCTACCACAGCTGGCATTCATTTAAGTGAGTGGGTGGGTGGAGGGAGAGGCGGCACAGTGCCTGGTACACAGTAAATGCAGGCCAGAATGTTAATAAAATTATCCTTCATTTTAGCTTCTGTACTGGCGAACATTGGTTTTGTATGTTGACTAAATATGAATTTGCAAATGCAAGTCTCAGGCAGATTTTCTGTGGGAGGGAGGGGGGACTGTGCAGATTACATAATTATATAAATGGATGGAACCAGAGATCTGAGGACAGCAATTTGTCATTTGAATTAAATGTACAGAAACAATCCAACCACATATAAGGCAAAGAATTAAAATGAAAATTACTTAATGATTTACTTAGCTGAAAACCTATCTGGGGAAAGAAGGACCCAAAACAGTTTGCAGTGTTTTCCCCATTCTTGAGACTGCCTTTAAATCAGGCAAACCAATCTTCTGCCTTTTGTTTCTTTCATTTAACTGGGAATAGCACAACTTGCGTAGCTTTTGTTTTCCTTCCAGGAGAAAGAATGGGAGGAGTCAGCAAAGACCAAGGTAAGTTCACTTGAGAGCATTGGCTAAGGAAAGACATTATTTTAAAAATTGATTTCCCTTTAATTGATATTTGAGCTTAAATATTGCAAAACAAAAAAGCAGCTTTCTTCCTTTGCTATCAAATTAGTGAGCTTAGTATCAGGCTGAGACCTGCTGTTTCACTGGTTTTTACCAGGTCCTACCCTCATAAAAAAAGAATCCTCACATCATACTGGGCTCTTCACCAGGAAAGCAATGTGCATTTTATAAGCTAATTTAAGATCTTGGAAAAGAGGGAAGTGCTCAGAGTCCATACTAGAACTCCTTCCAGTTTACTGAAAACAAAAGCAATTCTGAAGCACAGGCTATTTCTTACTCTCTGTTCCCAATTACAAAGGCTGCCGGCATTGAACTAAGCAATAGCCCTTCGCAAATCTCTCTCGCAGAGACTGACTGAGTTTGACACAGGGTCTCAACTCTGTCGCCCAAGGCTGCAGTGTAGTGGCAGAACCACCGGTCTTACTGCAGCCTCAATCTCTCCGGCTTAAGTGATCCTCCCACCTCAGTCTTCCAAGCAGCTGGGACTACAGGTGTACTAGCTGAGTATTATCTAAAATGCAAACAATGAAGGCGGATTTTGTTGTGTCTGAAACAAGTCTCATTTGTATCATAGCAAAGCACAACCAGCTATGGTCTTAATTTCTTGCTGAAAAGAAAGGACAGGGACTTTTATTTTTCCACTGTTTTATTATAAAAATCAACATTTCATTTGTTACAATTCAGCTTATTGTAATAATCAAAAAAGGGGTTTTATACAAGGTATTTTTTATACAGTTTATAATTAAAGCACTTATTTTACAAAAGGAGGGAAGTGAATAAGTGGACAAGGGCTGACCAAATGTTGGCCATTATAATATAAATACATCCTTGCAAAGCACCATCGTACCAAAGTCGATGAACAAGAAACACCAGTTGACTTTAAGACAATGACGAAGATTAAAGCTTAAGGGAAAAAAAATAAAGGACAAACATCTGAAAGCAGCACCAGATCCTTCACTTGCAAATAAGGCTAGTCCAGTTTAATCTCCTTGGTATCCTCTCTACTTTTTAAAATTTTTCCTTACTAACTCGTTTACTTAATTTCATGTAATACCGGATTTAATCGGACTTTAAAAATTTTCCCTTTAATAGCCATATTTAGGCATTAGATATACAGTATATCTATATCTATCTCTATCCCCAATCCTGTTTTTCTTTGATTAAAAACAAAACAACTAAAATGGGCAGTTAAGCAAAAGCGTGTTGTCTATAACTCTGTGGTGTTGGTTTTGGACAAACCCTAAGTGATGGGAAATCTAACAGTTTGTTAGATCTGTACTCTGCTTCTAAGTATAAGAAACCATTTAGTCTGTAATTCTATCTGTAAAGTCATGAAGATTTTTTTCAGCAATAAACTCAACAATTTAAGAATGCTTTATGAAAAAGAAAAACAGCAAAGTTTACCTCAATTGAAGGAGGGTGAGGGTAGAGTCAGTAACTGATTAATGTAAGACTCCACCTTCCACTCCACTCAGGTACAGGCTTAGTTTAATGAGATGTAGATGAAGTCGGCCTTAGAGTGTGAATTCATAATGCTTATCATTTAAATTTTTTAAAAATTATAAATGTACAATTTTGTAGTTGAGGTCCAAAGTCTTCTACCGTAAAATGTTGAGAATTTCAAAAGTGAAATTGTGAGACTGTTATAAAATGGTGCCACCCCAAAAGTGAGAAGTGGCACATGTACTGTGAGTACTTTCTAAAATCATCTTCCTCTGGGCTCATTTGAGGTTTGAGAGAAGAAGTACCAAATAAAATTAAATTCCTTGAGCGTAAGAATTCTGATAATGTTTTAAACCACATTTGGCTATCAGCTTCTTTAGGACTCAGTCCACACAGTGAGTGTACAGTCTCATCTGTAGATGCCCAAATATTTGTCCACTAACTGATACTGGTAAACATACTCATATCCATACTCCACATAAACTATGGTTGCCATATGTAGACTTGGGCACCACACATTTATTAAGAGTGTGACATATTTTGAATGTGAAAAGCCCAAGATTTTTGCTTCTGAATCTTGTTAGATTGTAATGATAACCAATATCTAATTCCTATGGCATGCAAATCAATGAAGTGGGATAAACCTTCCCTTACAAGAAATAAAACAATTCAACATATGACATTTCTAAGAATCTAAACTAGGCAGCAGCAGCCCGTTCACTACGTAGAAGCAGGCTTGCTTAAACCATGCTTCTTCAGTCTCTATTATGACTACTGGTATCAAGCCACATAAATAAACACATTTCATTAACACAGTAGGTAAACCACAGCTATCAACTCTACTGGAAGTATTCTTCATTAATAGGGCTTTATAGCTAAACAAAAAGATGATCCTCCAAAACTGACTGCTACGTAATACAGATGGTGGCTATTTTTATACCTTCAATAATGAATGAGTTTCCTTCATATAAAGTACTGACTTTAGGCTTTTTTAAGACAGAGTTTCCCTCTTCTTGCCCAGGTTGGAGTGCAACCTCCGCCTCCCCGGTTCAAGCGATTCTCCTGCCTCAGCCTCCCGAGTAGCTGGGATTACGGGCATGCGCCACCACGCCTGGCTAATTTTTTGTATTTTTAGTACAGACAGGGTTTCTCCATGTTAGTCAGGCTAGTCTCGAACTCCCAACCTCAGGTGATCTGACTGACTTGGCCTCCCAAAGTGTTGCGATTACAGGTGTCAGCCACCACACCTGGCCTGACTTTAGGGTATTTTAAATGATAAAGAAATACAACCCTCAAAATCATCTTAAAATTGTACTGCTCAAAGTCCCTTCCCCAATTACTGGCCTATAATGGATAAAAATGTCCTTTAAAGTCTTCATTTCTAAATATCTATCTCTGTAGATTAGCTGTCCTCAAACTTATTAAAGAATCAGAGATCTCTTGGTGGTGTATCATAAGGCATTTTTATATTAAAATTAAAGTAACTACATAATCTTCCGCTAAACAGACATCTTGTGATATGCTGTAAGAGTGGCAGCAAGTGCCAAAGGCATAATATAATTTTATGGAAGAAAAATTATTAGTGAGAAAATTATATCCACCAACTCTATTTTTTTCCTGTGAATGTGCCATTATATGACCTAAGTAACAAAACTCCTTAAATCACTATTCAGAGACCAGGACTCTGTCGGAGTCAAGTCCAGGCCTTAGTAATAAAAGACCACTTCAGTGCAGAATAGCTTACTGTGGTGCACAGAAAGTATGTTACGCTCAAGTTTATTTCTCAGATAATTTTAATCACATCAGTTAGTGCGAATATTTTATGACACATGTTCAAAATAAATACTTTTGCATATAAGGAATCTAATGAAGCATTCATTTTGCCCCTTGGACAATGAATTTAATATGCCAAATTTTAAAATCCCTTTTCTTTTTTCCCCCTAATTTGTGGTCTCATGTATTTCCTCTCAGCTTTTCCAATACAGCTCTTGTTTAATAATCAATATACAGTTTACTTAAGCTTAACTGTCCATTTAACCTAACAGTCAATAAATCTTTCCAAATTTGACAATTCTTTCATTAAAACGTACTCCCAGAAATATTAAGAATCCATCTCATCTACCCCAGAAAGAGAATACTGAGTTTAAGCTGAACTGCCTTCAAATAACTTTAAACAAATTGGCACACAAATTAGTATTTTGCAAGAAGAGGCCATTGCCATCGCAGTACAAGCACCTGGACTGGGATAAACAAGGCATATTCTTCTTAGTTTATGATAGTGCAAGTTCCCACATGGGAAGCCTACCAGATAAAGATGCACATTTAAAAATGTAAACATATAGAATTCTCAGATTCTAATCGACACCCAGTTATTGCTAACCTTTCCATCTTCGTTTAGGCATCAAGTGCCCCTGTGTATCACAGAATGCAAGTTCAATGTCCATTTCATCTGAGACTGTGGGCACTTAGTTCCAGCAACAGGAAGCGTTAACGCTTATCTGACTGAAAAGTAGGACACTGATGAATTTACCATTTGCTTATATGCAAAATCAAGTGCACCTGATTCTTATAAACAGTACCCAACAATTAGCATTATTCTAAAACCACAATTTTCTCTTTAAAAACTTTACTTGGGTATTTTTTAATTGCATGAAAAGTTACTTCACCCTTGCCAAAATTCTGAATCCTTTCTTCCACTGTTTTCTCTTGGGCCCTGAAACCCAGAGGCCTTAGCAAAACAGAATTAAAAGAGAAAAAAAAAAAAAAAAAATCAATAATTAACTAACCAACATCTCTTAAGGTAAAAATACATTAGCTTTAAAACATTCAATTTTAGCAGAGAAATGCTAGACATGTGTAAAAAGCAGGACACTAACTTCTAGCAAGATGGCAGAGCAAGCACTTGAATCATTCCACAGGTCAGCCCTGATAGCTGAAGAATTAGCAGCCCCAGTACCATACATGACAGCAGGTCAGGCAGATCATGAAAGAGGCTGCCATTATTCCTTCCACCCAAATTCTGACAGCTGAGAAGTTAATAGTTGGCCTTCTCATTTAATCCCCATTGTTAAATTTGTTAAATTACCTTAATCCATAATGGGTAAGAGAGAATGCACGTAAAAATATGAGGTGATTACAAGAATAACTTGTGGATAATTTGAAAACAGCCTAACATTCACAGTGGGTAACGGGATGATGTTGAACTCGTGTCACACATTAGAAGAGGCATGTATGTAGACATCACTCTGAGAAAAACCAGCCTAAAGAACATGAAAACGTCAAAAACTGTTAATATAGGGAAAATCCTAATAAGAAAAAAATTCTTTTTAAGTAGATTGTCTCTAACCAGAACATAATTAAATGTTTTACTCAAAAAAAATATATAAAAATGATTTCATACTGTGATATATGCTGAAAGTAGTGCAAGGATATATGATTACTTTACAACAAAAACATAATGGTTAAATTTTTAATTCTTAAACATTGTCTATATGTGTTGTAAAAAGACATTTTAATGAGCATTAAAACAATCTTGGAAGAAGAGCAATAATATGTCTTGATCATTATGCAAAAAACAGCAGTCGAATTGAAGAGCTAAGCTTACTGGGGAATGGAGCTAGTAGAAATATTAAAATCAAACTTTAATTTAGAAAATTCCATTTAGTCAATGCCTCAGCTTAAAAGCTTAAATAAATCATGGTATCTTGGCAAAATGACCTACCAAGTTGCTGGGGGAGGCAGCAAGGTAAAAATACCAAGAGAAAAAATTCATTTTTGACAGAGGTATGAATTCTAAAGGTAGGGACAGAAGACTTGCACACACACAGCTTCATAGCATCTTATCAGAGGGCTGATCCTCCTACAACAGAAACACCCAGAATGGATTTTTATAAATATCTACTTTCCTCACTAATATTGTTGGATTCCTAGAGAAATTCCAAGACATACTAACCTTATCCAAGGTTAGTATTAATTTCTTTTTTTTTTTCTTTCATGATTTCTTACTTGTTGGCCCTCAAATGTTAGTTAACTGAAGGCTATTTGGCTACTACCAAGTATCTATGGTTTGCTGCTCTGAGATGGACTTAATAGTTTTTCTTTCTCTCTTTTTTTTTTTTTGGTATCAGCAAAGCCCAGACATTCCTGGTCAGTGATGCCTTTATTATTCCTGTTTCCTTTGTACTCAGTTGCTTCACTGGGTTTAAGGCATGCTTTGTGTATTTAGTTTGCAAAAATAAAACTTTTAGTACAAATTTATTTTTTTATACAAACTTTTATGGCACAAGCAGCAAATCTGCTGTTTTAAGAAAATATATAAATATTCTTTTCTTCTGTACAAATATCTCCAGTATTCCCTACCCCATTTTATAATTTTAACTGTACATGGTCTGCCTCATCCTTCTCTAAAAGCTCCCTCCCCCCCTCCAGATCTCAACCAAATGTATATTTACATTTTTACGTTGGAGGCAGTCAGAGGAGGAGGGCCCCTCCTCAGGAGGAGTCTGTACAGGGAGAGGGTGGCGGTGGGTAGAGGTGATGAGAATAGCTCCTCTCTGTGTATGGAGAAGGCGGGCAGCTTTCATAGTTCTCCTCTGCCGACAAGTATTGGCTTCGAGGTGTGGGAGGTGGGGGCACAGGTTCTGAATCATAGTTCAAGTCACTGGTATAGCCCTTGGCTGTTGCCACTGAGGTCATTCTCCGGCTAGGAGCATAGTCACTGTCACAAACATCTGTGCTGCAGGGTGTGGTGGGGGGTGCAAAGTGCCGGTAACTATATGGTCTGTAGCTGGTACAGGGAGAAAATAAAGAAAAGCAGAGTTAGTTTTACAGAAAAATGATTTTCACTCTCAGAACAGAAGTATTAGATGTAAACTTCACTTTGAAAACAATAAGCTACTGCAATTTAAATTTACACAGACCAAGAGGCAATTTTCAGTGGCAGATTGGCTGGAGAAGATACCACGTACTTTCTTATTTGCAAATAAGAAAGTGGCAAGTGAAAATAACCACGATGGGAATATAGGGGTGAATTCAGTCTAGCCTCTGGATGTGCTCTTATATCTTCAAGTTAAACTGCACCACAGAATAAAAAAATGACTATTCAAATTTGTTCTGCAGTTTCATAGCCTATGGAAGAATGGGTTTTTACATATTTTACACTACTAAAACATGTCAGCATTTCCTCAACATTCTTTAACTGCTCCAAAATTAACCTGATGAATAACTTAATGACACCTGAAGACTTCATTTCTTTCTTCTGTACAATTTCTATACAATCCAAGCTGGATTTTGGTAGATAGCCTAAGGGGCGTAACTACTCCATTACTGTATTCTTAGCAAAGGGAAACTGCTGTGGTTGGGAGAAACAGTTTTCATTCCCTGTGTATAGATAAGTACCTGTCAGAAGAGCAGCTTTCAACATCAAAATGATAAAATTTAAATACCCATTAAGGGCCAGTGATTTTTCTAATGTATATTTCAGAGGCTTTATTTCTTACACTTGTTTATCTTTTTAAGTAATTTACAGTTGTTAGGTTTGTAGCATTGCTAACAAAAGAAAAAGTCATTGGAAAGAGAGAAACACACTAGTGAAAATAAGAGCTGACCTATAGTTCTGGCTTTTCTAGTCATTCCTACTTCTATTTGTAACTTCTTACACCTGTTTATTCTAAATATGGTAAAGCTGATCTTAAATTTATCCCAAAGATATTTTTCATAAGCTTTCCCATCAAAGTGGCTAAAAGAGAAGGGGCAAAAGCAAGTTAAAAACTGATACAACGATTCATAAAATACCTAGTGATATAGAGCACCACAAGATAATATATCCTAGGATCTCAGGATACAAACCATTTGATATCACCTGGACTTGCTTCAAAAGAAATGGCTGCCATGATTGTTCACAAACAATTACAGATTGAACTCCTTGTTCTACCCTGCCTCCCCTTATTACTAGTGCATTTCGTTAGTCTTTAAAAAAGAAAGAAAGAAACCAGCCTGGGCACCATAGCAAGACCCCATTTCTACAAAAAAATTTAAAAAATTAGCCAGGCGTGGTGAAACACACACCTAGCTAGTTGGGTGGCTGAGGCAGGAGGACTGCTTGAGTCCAGGAGGTGGAGATTGCAGTAAGCTATGATTGTGCATCTGCATTCCAGCCTGGGCGACAAAGCAAGACTGTCTTAAAAAAAAAAAAAGAAGAAGAAGAAATAAAAATAAAAAGGCTGCAAGGCTGCCAGAGACCAAAAGTTACATGACACACTGAGTGGGTTCTCAAAGACGTTTACTATCAATACTGACATGATGTCACAGTTTGTTTTTTGGTCTTAACCTTTTGTCTAATCAGGTGTCAATCCTTGGTGAAATTTCTAAGGTCAACATTTAAAAGTCCAAATACTTCTATTTTAATGGGGAAAAAAAAAAGAAAAACTGGATTAATAAAATTCTTTCATGTCCCAGTTTAGACAAAAATATCAACAAATGATGAAAAGTTTGACAGAGGAAACAGAAATTGGGCTTATATGTAAAATAGTTAAACAAAAATAGTTTTTTATGTAATCATGTTTATTTTGATGAGTGCTTTATTCAATCTGAATTAAAGACATCAATTTTTAAAAATAAAATTTTGTATCTTTTCTCATTTCCCAATTTTTAGGGTCCTGCTTTTTCTGTTTTGACTTCCTAGAAGAAACCTGGGGCAGAGAAAGCAACATTACAACAAATCATTAAACTATCAGTTCACAGCCAAGACTATTTCAAACAGTCTTATCTAAACTGAAATGAGAATTCTGAGTGAAATACTATAAGTAATTTCTACTTTACTTCTATACATGGGTGAGGTCCTATAAGGTCAATTTGACTGAAATGCTAGGAAAGATAATAGAAGATTATCTAGAGAAGATAGACGACAGAAAAGATTATCTAGAAGATAACAAGGACTTGAGGGATGCTCATAAACCCTGGGCACTTCAGTGTTTAGACAGAAACTCTCAAGCTACTTATACTTATGGTCTGTTGGCCCTTCAAGGAACACAGAAGTGGAAGCTGACACAACAGTACTTGACCTGCTCAACACACTTTATAGACCCATGAATTAGCAAAAAGGAGTAATTTCCCCTTATAAATACACTTATTTCAATCTTTTTTTATTCCACGCAACTATGAGAAATCTTTCACTCCAGATTGTAATAACATGCAAGCAATGGCTGATCTTACATTTCTCTCAACTTTTCTAAAATTCTGTGTTCTTAATATGATGCTGTTTTAAACTCTCAATTCTATGAACCAATCTTATCCCAATACTTCATTCTTAGAATATCCAACTATTTTAAACCAGTCACTTTGGTGGGCAACTCCTCTTTAGAATACTGCCAAAGCCTGTGGCTGTATTTTATTATTCTAAACGCCAGCATTTGTGACTCTCTTTAAAAAAAAATGTATCGGCCAGGCAGGGTGGCTCATGCCTGTAATTCCAGCACTTTGGGAGGCCAAGGAGGGTATCACCTGAGATGAAGAGTTTGAGATCAGCCTGGCCAACATAGTGAAACCCCACCTCTACTAAAAATGCAAAAATTAACTGGGCATGGTAGTACGCATCTGTAATCCCAGTTACTTGGGAGGATGTGGCAGAGAATCACTTGAACCTGGGTGGCAGTGGTTGTAATGAGCTGAGATCAAGCCATTACACTCCAGCCTGGGCAACAAGAGCGAAACTCCATCTCAAAAAAAAAAAAAAAATGTGTATCGCCCTGAAGGGAAAGGATTTGTGGTAGAGGCAATGTCTGTACTACCAAGACAAGATGCCTAGTCTCACCCTAGTGACCATAGTCTACTCATTTTGGGCTACATCAAGTCCACAACTAAAATACTTTCTAATAAATACTGCAACTTATTTTAGAGGAGGATGTGTATTACCTGTATGACCTATGAGTAGAAGGACTGTTTGAAGAATATCCAAATTCCATAGTGTAATGTGATCGTTCTGTGGCTGGGGATGGTGGAGGGTTCAAAATCTAAAAGAAAAAATAATTAAAATATTAAAATAACAACAGTCCACTCCATGAGACTTTCTTTCAATTTTTCTGCCTTCATCCCTATTAGTGTTCCTTTACAATCCACTATTAGCACAATTCGTCTTTTCAAAAGAACTGACCTCAAACAGTACTTTAGGATTGTGGCTTCCCCATTGCCTAAGACCTCATCATGGCTAAAAAGTGCAAAGTGACAAAAAAGAAAATCTGTAACCTACAAATCATTGGTTTATGGTCAGCTCAGCTAGGTTCTGGTTTTTTAAAATTATAAGTATTTAGAGAAAAATTATTAATTTAGGAGAAATTCCAGGTGTGCTTCCTCTTTTGGGAGGTCATAAAATGAAGGCCCTAATCCCTCAAGAGGTACCATTCAGCAGTTCTACTTTTCCTTGAAATGTGAAATTAACGCCCAACACTTTCAAATATTCTAGTTATTACACAGTAAACTTACAAGAAAAATTTAAAAGCATGGTGGGGGGGTGGAATTCTTCTTTGAGCCTTTTATGCCTAAATTTTAGATTCAAAAACTACTTTTACATTACCAACACTGATCACCCACATTTAAATGAGTTTAAATATCTAAGATCCTATGTATGTTGCATTCAAAGGAAAACAGACGGCTTACTGCAGGGAAGTAAGTGCCTTTGGTGCTTGAAGAACTGCTTGATGATGCTCCTGTAACATGAGCTCGATCATAGGGGGGTCCACTGCTACCCCCCATGATACTGAGGGAGCTTATCATTGATTTACCTCGAGACATTCCTAAAATAAAAGGAGGATAAAAACTGAAGATGAGTAAAATGTATAAAAATGCATGAAGCAATTTTATTCAACAGTAGGATTACAAATATCAACAGTCAAGTAGTCAGATTTTAGAATTACTCTCTCTTTTCTTAATAATTGAAAACATTTAATGGAGAAAGGAAATCAACGTTCTCTAGCTAGCCTAGAACAAGGCCAATAATAGCTTCCACCTTCTCCCTTTCCTGGTAGAAGCAGGGCTATTTAAAATAAGAGGTTTTCAACCCCTTGGAGGATTTGAAAGGATTGTAAAGGGCAGAGGTTGTGAAGCAGCATATATTAAATAACTGACATGCTCAAAAGAAAACAAAACAAAAACAAAACATTTTTTAGGGCACAAACAACATATGAAAGAGTATTTCTTCATTTAATGAATATAAATACTGCTACAATCAAAACTACCAATGCTAAAGAAGAAATTCTAATTTTTCCAAGTAGCTTCCCAAATTCTACCAACTGAAAATAGGTATGGCAACAAAGAAACATTACCATTAACAGTTTAAAAACCAGGTTTATCTATTTAGGAGTTATACCCATAGTAAGTTCCTATTTTTAGAGGGCTTTTGCAAGGCACCTCCTTCTCCACATTCATTAAAAGGAAGGCTTCTTTTAACTAAGGGTGCCAGAAAACATTAAAAAGAAAGCTACTTCCCTACAGCAGTATGGTCTACTCCAGTATAAAACTTCTGGCTCCTCAGTTATGCCTAAACTAGCCCTAGTTCCCTGTCAGCACTTGAAGTCAGGAGAAAACGTAATACATATTCCTCCCTTCTATCACCCAGCTATTTACAAATCTTTGTTGGCTGACAGGAATCTTACGTAATTTTTGGCCTCCTTTTATTCCTGGGCTCCACAGTACTAGAGTTCCCTCGTGGTAAACTTAAAGAACCTGTGGTTTGTAACTCTTTCACTAAATGACTGGCTGATTCACCTTCCGTAGCATGCATCTAGAACTGCAGTCAGAAAGGCTTACCGCTTGCCTATGTATTTGCTTTATATGCTCTGGCAATTTCTACCAAACCATATCTAAGGCCTTCTGTGTAAAGAAAAGGTACTAACAGTAAAAAAGAACATCTGTTCTTAGAATTGTTTAAACTCAGAGTAATCTGGTTTCAAATAGACTCTAGGTAGTATTCTTTTCCGTAATGGAAACCTGGCAGTCTTGCAGGACCAAGACTTGATTCTGAATGGATCCGTCCTGACTCACCTGGAAGAGATCCTGACAAAGAACTTGGGTGTGGCACATAACCAAGAGGCACAGAAGCTGGTCCATGAACTACATAGTCATTAGTCATGGTTTCCCCATCTCCTTTCATACGTGGACACAACATCCTCTGGCAGATAAAGTATATGGTTCCAGACACAAAAATGGTGACAATTACTCCAATAACAGAACCAACTGTATTGGTGGCCTGTGGTGCTGGTTCTTCAGTTGGATCTAAAATGAAGAATGCAGTATGGTTATTTTATGGAAAAACAACTATATATTCAAAATAGTAATCAAAAAAAGGGCTTGCTGATAGGATATAGAGCTATAAGCCTAATGAAGATAATTCATAAACACTTTTCTTTTTTATGAATATACACCACGCTCCAAGGACATATGGAATAAATGTCATCATTAGGAATCAAAATGAACTACCCTTAAGTGAAGGCAGAAATAAAATAGGTTGGAAAGTATAATTGTAAATGGATAGAAACAAAGATGGTAAATGAAGTACAGATTTAAACACCATTAAGAAGCTTTAAATATATACACAAAATCCGTTCTACTTCATTCTGTATACTATAAAAATTAACAAGGTTATTTCAAGATTTCAGGAAAAAATTTACAGTCAGAAAGGATAAACCTAGAAAAGTCATCAAATGTTTTACCTGGAATGGTGACGAAGCCAAAATCAACTCTGAGCACATGTTAGATTTTAGATTTGAATAGTGACATTTAGGCCTGATGAATGGACAATGGAAACTAAAGATGAGCCTTAGTTCTCAAATCCCCTATGCTGCTGCCTTCAGGCTGTATGGCTGCCTGAGACCAAGGAACATAAGGTCTTTAATACTTGATTACTGGATGACTCATAAAGAAAGGCCAGATTGCCAGAAAAGGACACTGCCTCAGGGATTCACCTTCACTGGATCCCTTAAAGAAGCAGTAGGCATCAATATTAGAGGTAGAGGGAAATTGTTTAAACTCAGAGTAATCTGATTTCAAACAGACTAGATAGTATTCTAGTCGAAATTAAAGCATTGCTCTTTCTATTCAGAGGAAAAATTCTTCCATTCTGAAGTTAAATTATATCTCACAGTCATAGATTCTTTAAAAAAAAACTTCCTCTTGCTTCATCTTACCTCAAATCTCCTATTCATATAGCTAAACTCATTCTCTGACAGATTATATGAAAGAAATGTGTGAAACTGACATCTCTAAGTTACATAATATATAGGGATTATCATTTACAAATTTAGTCCCTGAAATCTGAGGCATAGACTCTCTTTAGTCCTTGAGAGCAACCATCTCATCTTTTCATTCCTTTTTAGTGCCTTAATATTCCTTTGCGATGCCAAGCTTCAAGAAAGAAAAGTTTATATTCACTACCCTCAATTCCGAATCTTTGGGTCACACCGTTAACTCCCTGAAATCAGGCTTCTACCCTCACCACTGCACTGAAACTGTTCTGGCAAAGGTCAAAGTTCTCCTTTTTGCCAAACTCAACATATTCTTCATTTCACTGACCTCTTTACATAATACTGCTGGCTCCTGTTTTAAGAAAAAAAGTCTGACCAATATCCTTCCAAGACACCATTCTCTTAATTTTACTATTTCTGATTATTCTATCTGCTTCCTTTGTTGGCTTCATTCTTTTTCTGCCTGCATCTGAAGTGCAGATGTTTTCCAGAGGGATTTCTATCTATCACCTACTATTTTCCTGGGAGATTCCATCTACTGCCACAGCTTTAATTATCATCAATAAACTGAAGAGCACCAAATCTCTCTTCTGAGCCACAGATCCTTATAATCAACTTCCTGAAGAGCTTCGACAGGATATTCCATGAGTATCTCTCAGGCAACATATCAGAAACTGAACTCACTGTCAGCATCATCAGTCATTTTCCCTAGATCCCAGGCATAAAAAGACCATAAATGAAGTCATCTAGTATAAGATAATAAAAAGTGATGGGGCTTGTGGCAAAGTACATGCCTGTTTAACTTAAATTTAACTTAAATTAGACATTGCATCAATCAAACATTACATCTGCAGCCAAGATGCAGTATAGTACTTTAGTTTTCACTTCCTGCTATATATCCTACTTAAACGACTCCAGTCACTCAATTAAGTACCTGTGGGCCAACTTAAACTTGCCAGCTGTATCTAAGTGGTTACCAATTCCTCTTTATTCTACTTCTGAAATAACTCTGAAATCTCTCCTTGCCACCCCCACTACTCCTCCTCATGATTTAGATCTTTATCATCTTCTGCCTAAACTCTAATAGCTTCCTTTTTAAATTATAGGCTGCAAGTCATTCGTAAACGGTGAGAATGATTTAGTGGGTTACAAGCAGCTTTGAAAAAAATAAAGTGTCAGAATGCATTCTATGTAATATGGGTAAATAAGTGTTGTATGACACTTTTCTTTAATGCATGCGCTCACATCTTTGCATTACTCTTGATGTGGTCAAACGAAATTTGAAAGCAACCAATCTGACAGATTTCCCTGCCTAAAAGCTTATCACCTCCAACCCACTGCCTTTACAGCTTTTGTACTGCTTAACCATGCTAGTCTTTCTCTTGAAAATTTCAGTGACTCTCCATTGTTAATACTGCCTAGGCTCTTGAGAAGAAAAACATAGTCCTCCATCATCATATCTTTACCTGTGTTCTCTCTCATTGGCACCCCTCAACAGAGCCTGTATTTTGGCAGTCCCATTACATGAAATTTCCCAAAGGTGCCTGTTTCACTCTTTTCTGCTTTTGAACAGTATATTCCCTCTGCCAAAAATGCAATTTCTCCACTTATCTGCATAATGAATACTATTCATTGATCAACACTCAATCTTTTTTTTTTTTTTGAGACAAGTCTTGCCCTGTCACCCAGGCTGGAGTGCAAAGGTGCGATCTTGGCTCACTGCAACCTCCGACTCCCAGGTTCAAACAATTCTCCTGCCTCAGCCTCCCGGGACACTAAGATTACAGGCAGCTGCCACCACACCCAGCTAATTTTTGTATTTTTTAGTAGAGACGAGGTTTCTACTAAAAATACAAGGCCAGGACGGTCTTGAACTCCTAACCTCGTGATCTGCCCACCTCGGCCTCCCGAAGTGCTGGGATTATAGGCATGAGCCACTGGGCCCAGCACAACACTCAATCTTAAATGCCATTTTTCTAAAATGCCTTCCTTGATCAAGTCCATCTTTGTCCCTAAAAAGCTGACTACTCTCTCATTTTTTTTCTTTTTTGAGACGGAGTTTCACTCTTGTTACCCAGGCTGGAGTGCAATGGTGCGATCTTGGCTCACCGCAACCTCCGCCTCCTGGGTTCAGGCAATTCTCCTGCCTCAGCCTCCTGAGTAGCTGGGATTACAGGCACACGCCACCATGCCCAGCTAATTTTTTGTATTTTTAGTAGAGACGGGGTTTCACCATGTTGACCAGTATGGTCTCGATCTCTTGACCTCGTGATCCACCCGCCTCGGCCTCCTAAAGTGCTGGGATTACAGGCTTGAGCCACCGCGCCCGGCCCACTACTCTCTCATTTCTACTCCTACCTGTGTAGATTTCTATTACAGCACTTATCACACTCCATAATCAATATATGTACTATGAGCCACACTATGTGTTTTTTAGGTTAAATATCATTCTCTTCATTTTGAAAAAGAAGGCCTGTAATTCCAGCACTTGGCAGGCTGAGGTGGGTGGATTACTTAAGCTCAGGAGTTTGAGACCAGCCTGGGCAACATGGCAAAATACCGTCTCTACTAAAAATACAAAAAATTAGCCGGGTGTGTTGGGGTACACCTGCAGTCCCAGCAGCTTGGAAGGCTGATGTGGGAGAATCACCTGAGCCCTGGAGGTTTAGGCTGGAGTGAGCTATGACTGCACTACCGCACTCCAGCCTAGGTGATTGGGAGTAAGACCCTGTCTCAAAAAATAAATTAATAAAATTATAAAGATGAGGAAACTAAAGTTTAAAAAGAACAAATAATTTGTTGGGGGGAGGAGCTAGGATTCAAATCCAGCTCTGCTTAGTTCCAGAATTCCTATTCTTATTACTATTTCAACAATAGGGGACTTTGAGAAACTTGGTGCAGGTAGCATGTATCCTCAGCATACACAGCAGAGTGTCTACAACAGTGTAGTAAATGCTTGTTGAATAAATGAATGGAGTCTAAGTCTTATTGAGTAGTCCCACTTGAAGTCTGTAAAAATACCAACTTAAAGTTCTCATTACAGGTTAAAGAATTTTTAAACGAATCCTTTCTAAATTCTATCAAATACATTTGACAAGGTAGACCTGACTTATGCTGAATTCCATTCAGAATTAAGTTTATCAATTTGGGATATATTATATGTTACAGCAGGGATCCCTAAACCCCTGGCCATGGACTGGTACCGGTCCATGGCCTGTTAGGAACTGGGCCACAAAGCAGGAGATGAGTGGCAGGCCAGAAAGCACTACTGCCTGAGCTCCATCTTCTGTCAGATCAGTGGTAGCATTCAATTCTCACAGGAGCACGAACCCTATTGTGAACTTTGCATTTGAGAAATCTACGTTGCACATTCCTTATGAGAATCTAATGTCTGATGATCTGAGGTGGAACAGTTTCATCCCAAAACCATTACCCATCTCCACTTGGAAAAACTGTCTTCCACAAAACAGGTCCCTGGTACCAAAATGGTTGGGACCACTGTTTTAGGGCACTCAACAACAGTTATGAACCCTGAAGAAACTATAGGCTATTCAGCCAAGGGTCCCTAAATTTAGGGCTATACATTGGCTTGTCGTCAGGCTGGATTTTAAGAAAGCTCCTAAAATCTTTTGACAATCGAGAAACTGATGAAAATACTTCAGGACAACAATGGAATACAGTTAAAAACATGTACTAACATTCACTAAGTTCAGACCAATTGATTTCTTTTTTTTTTTTTTTTGGAGATGGAGTCTCACTCTGTCACCCAAGCTAGAGTGCCATGGTGTGATCTCAAGGTCGCTGCAACCTCCACCTCCCAGGTTCAAGCCATTCTCCTGCTTCAGTCTCCCAGTAGGTGGGACTACAGGCATGTGCCACAACACCCAGCTAATTTTTGTACTTTTAGCAGAGACAGGGTTTCACCATGTTGGCCAGGCTGGTGTCCCACTCCTGACCTCAAGTGATCCACCGACCTGGCCTTCCGAAGTGCTGGGATTACAGGCGTGAGCCAACACGCCCTGCTGATTTCTATGTATCTAAATGATTTGAGAATTTTGTAACTTTGGTTATAGTAAAATAGTATTTATTCTTTTCTAGTGCTATAGTAAAATAATATTCTTTTCTAGTGCTTTACTAAATGTTTCTGAGCATAATAAAATGGCTATGTTTAAGGATTACTGAAAGCAAAACATAAAAAAATCCTTTGCACAAATAATTAGCTTAATATTAATATTTATTACTTAGAAAGGAAATCTTGATAAGTAAACCTCACGCATAAGAAAAAAAATTGTTTAAATTCTCTGTTAAGAGTAATTTATAGATCTCAGTCCTACTTACAACAATCCAGTTCATCTGATTTGTCACTACAATCCACATTATGATCACACTTCTTGTGCTTTCCAATGCACTGACCATTGGCACAGCGGAACTGATCAATTAAACAAAGCACTGGGAAAAAAATGTAAATAGTTTTCTTATTTTTAATATCACGTAAAATCAAACTCTGGCAAGAGTCAAAAGGTGCTTTCTGAATACAAATGAAAAACAAATTAGGCTTTTAGCTGTAACTTAAATATTATTCTCTGGAGTTCCACTGGTTGAGAGAGAAAAAAAAAGAGTGGAAAAAAAAATCCAGCAGGAAATTTCCTATTTTATTCTTTACATTAAATTCCCTGTTTCACTAAATAATTCTAGAGAACTTGGCTAGTTTGTTTTTACCATGGGAAAGGTTAGTAAGAGAAAGTGAAGAATATAAAATATGTTAGATTGTAATTAATAAATCCACTAATTCAGAGCTCATTGGAAACAGGGACTATTTTTATATCCTGAAGGCCTAATATCTTTTAGTTCAATATCTCAATTTTCAAAGCTTATTAATTTGTATAAATCTTACACATGTAAAGTGAATTAAAACAATAATATAGAACATGGTACTACGATCAGAAGTGATACAGTCACATGTACTTGAAAAACCCCAACTGACACTAAGCCAAGTAACACTGAATTTTAAATAACTGAATGGGAAAAAAGGATTGCATGCTGAGGCACGGAGGAATTCTGTATACCTTCACAGTTCTTCTCATCTGATTTGTCCTGGCAGTTTGCATCTCCGTTGCACCGGAGGGCACCATCAATACACTGCCCACTGGCACACTGGAACTGGGACTCTGAGCATACGGGACAATTGAGTTCGTCACTGTGGTCTTCACATTCAGTAAACCCATCGCATCGCCAAGCCACAGGGATACAGTCAATTTCCCCCGTGAAACAAGTAAACTGCTGAGGAGAACATGTTGGGGGTTCTTCAAATGAACAAGGGGAAGGGGAGTGACAAAAACACAATCATGATCACACAGAAGTATAAACACATACCTAAGTGACGCTCATTTAATAATTAACATACACAAAATACTTTATAATAAATATGATGTATAAACTATCTCATCTAATCAGAGAAGAAATAAAAGTTTTCACATTACTTCCTTTAGAAACACTATAAACTTTTGCCTGTAGAACTATAAGGCAAAAGTTTTCTCATTTATTGTAATCCAAACACGATAATATTTGCAATCCATTACAATCTCACATATAACCTAGGAATCATTACTATAACTACCAAATATTTTAAAGTTAGCCTAGCACTCTTAAGTTTTCTAGCTCTAACACTCTCAAAGGACAGTTCATGAACCCCTCAGGGTTCCTGAGACCTCTTTCGGGGGACCCACTAGGTAAAAACTATTTTTATAATAACATTAAGATGTCGTCGCTTTTTTTGCTATCTTTGCACTGATGCTACAAAAGGAATAGTGAATAAAACTTGATACCTTAGAAGATGCACGGAAATGACAACATACTGTATTAGTAATCACTATACTGTATACAGCCACACATGCACAGTTTAAACAAACATACGAAAAGGCCAACTTCATTTAAGAATGTCAGTGATGAATCAATAAAAAATATTAATTATATTAAAATCAACCCAAGTGTATACCTCTTCAATATTCTGATCAATTAAATGGCAATTATGCATAAAGCTCATGTTGCAAACCTAACCATGACAGTTTCTAATGGGAAAGCATTTGTTTGGAGTTGTGAATGCAACTCAAATGGAATGTCATTTTAACCTGAAAGAATGATTGACAGGTAAATTATACAGTAGTTATTTACATTTGTCTGTTAGTGAACTGTCTAGAGAACGCATAACTTTATGATATGACCAAGGGTCAGAAAAACCTATAACTTTACAACAGAGAACATTACAGATTACAGGCGAACATTTTATATGGGAAATTTTAGGGATTATTTTCTAAGAGCCTATTATGTATTCAGCACTATACCATCTATACTGTGTGGAGAATTAAAATAGATAAAATATATCCATGTCCTTAAAGAGCTTTGAATTTTGTTGGGGATAGAAAGAAACTAACAAACATAAAACAAAGGACACTGCTTTGAACTGCATGTCATGTAAACTGTGTGATATAGTTTGGATATTTGTCCCCCAAACCTCATGCTGAAATGTAATCCCCAATGTTGGAAGTCAGGCCTGGTGGGAGCTGTCTGGGTCATGGGGGTGGATCCCTCATGCCTTGGTGCTGTCCTCCTGATAGTAAATGAGTTCTTGGGAGACTTGGTTGTTTAAAAGTGTGTGGCACTCACTCTGGCACACTCTCTCTTGTTCCCTCTTTTGTCATGTAACCTGCCTGCTCCCCCTTCACCCCAGCCTTGAAAGTTTCCTGAGGCCAATCCAGACCCTGGACAATACAGCTGGCAGCAATAGAGCTAGCAATAAATGGCAGAGCCAATTAAACATTTTCTTTATAAATTATCCAGCCTCAGGTATTTATAGCAATTCAAGAATGGCCTAATACACTGTGGTAACAAGTGCTGCTATGCAGAGAAAGAAAAGAACAGTAACAGCTAGTGAAGGTTCCCTAGATCATGGAAAGACCGGCTACACCTTAGAAAATTAGTAAAATTTAGGATAGGCATCAAAGAGAAAGACGTCCTTGAATTACCTAAAGTAAATCCACAGAAGCAAAACAATTAGAACATGCCATAGCGACCCTCAAATTCTAAACAGCCAAACAAAAATAAAACTAGCCATTTGGGAAGAATACAAAGTAAGATAAATAGGTAAGACAGCTTAAATGAAATCACATTTTGAAAATCAGGCAGAAAAATTTAGATTTTCCATTTCACTTATTTCTACTGTAGAATCAATATTAAATTACAAAAAAAGACATGTACACAAATGGTTATTGCAGTTTTATTAAGAGGAGGGAGTCTCACTATGTTTCCCAGGCTTGCCTTGAACGCTTGGGCTCAAACACTCCTCCCACCTCAGTCTCCTGAATAACTAGGATTACAGACATGCACCACTGTGCCTGGCTCCAGTTTTATTTTTAACAACAACAGATTTAAAACAATGAAAATATCCCTCAAAGGAGAGTAATAAATTGTAATATTAAATAACAAAATACAACTATAAAAAGGGAAAACTACAGTTATACTCAACTGTATGACTGAATCTCAAAAAAATATTAAGCAAGAGAATTCAGACTCAAAAGAGCACATACAAAACGATTTCATTTATATAAAGTTTAAGAATAGGCAAAACTAATCTATGGGGATAAAAATAAAAACAGTGGCTACTTCTAGAAAACAAGTGACTGTTTAGGGGCAGGAGGGTACTTTTCTTAATAGCATCGTTCTAAATCTTGATTTGGGTGTTAGAAACACAGTTGTATACATCTGTCGAAAGTCATTTTAATACATACATTAAAAATAATTGCTAAATGTGCAAGCAAGAAAAAGGTCCCTTAAAAGATATTTTCAAACTGCAAGATGAGATCCTTGACTCAGTTTAACCATGTTACCATTAACATAAAGAGAAATTTTTCTAGGATTTGCCTTAAAGTAACAGTCTAGCACTCTGATAGGGAAACATATGCTATTTTTTTTATTGTGGTAAAGCAAACATAAAATTTACCAATTCAACCACTTTAAAGTATATAGCTCAATTACATTAAGTACATTCACATTATTGTGCAATCCCTATTTTTAAAAATTTCAAGTACCAGCGCTTAAGTTTTACTGTACACATGATTTCCCTGACTAGACTGTATGCTATCTCAAAGATCTTCAAATCCCCTACAGTCCAAGCAGTGCCCACAGCTGCTACTGAATACATACATTAGATATTTTTTAAAAACTTACAGTTCAAAGAATAAAATTTACTTGTAATTCCACCCACTTGATCAACAATTTTTGTACAATGAATGCATATCCTCTTTCAATATTTGTTTAAAGAAATGTATATCTTCTGTAATTGTCATCATTTTGGCAACATTTTTACATCAACTTCATGATTATGACATTTAATAGCTGTATAAACTCAGTTACCTTACTCAATAATTTTCATATCATTAGAAATGAGTTTAAAAATTTCTGCCACTGTAGATAATAGTATGATGCAGACTTTTTCCTTCAGTTGAATTTACTTAGAGTTATCCCCAAAAGGAGGATATCGGAATTAAGAGTATGAATACTACTGTAGTGCCTGATACCATCATACTATGATTTAACAAACCAATGTACCTATTTGTTATACCCGCTGAGTGATTAAACCAATGTGACTATAACAGTATCACTATACTCACTGCTACCTTTTTAGAAATCATTTTTTACCAGATAAAGAAGTAATGGGAATTTGCTGATGGATTTGAACAAAAGAATATTCTTTCCATCAGACACATTCCCAACAATGACACATAAACTTAGAGAATCTAGAATTTAGTGGAGGGAGATTATAGGAGGTAGAATTAATTCATTTTGTTATCTTTTGTGAGAGCGGGGGAAGCTACTTTAGTATTAGGAAACACACTCATTCACAGGCTGAAAAATGTGGTAATATATATGCAATTAAATACTATTCAGTCAAAAAAGGAAGGGAATCCTGTCATTTGCAACAAAAGATGAACCTGGAAGACACCCCATCAAGTGAAATAAGCTAGGCATATAAAGACAAACACTGCATGATCTCACTTATATGTGGAGTGTAAAAAAGTCAAAGAAACGGTAAAATGATGATTACGAGGCTGGACGGGGGCAGAGAAGAATAACAGAAAAGCCTAGTATAGTACAAACGAATGGAATACAAGTAACCAATTAAGTCAGTAGACAAAGCAACTTCAATGCCTAGTTATAGAAGTCTAAGCTTGAGACATGGAATATGTTTGCATTTAGTGTTGCACAAGAAAATTACAACATATTTACCTCCACATGATAGCTCATCTTGAAGCAGAACCAGGTGCACGGGGCAAGAACACCTTGTAGTACCATCCCCCTTTACAAGACAGATATGTGAACAGCCACCATTATCCTGAGCACAAGGGTGCTGTCCTGCAAAGAGAAGAGAAGAGGTGAGGATGGGGAGAGGAAGGGAAAAGAGGGGAGAGAAGGGGGAAGGGGAGAAGAGAAAGAGGGACAACCTGTCAAAACTATTTATGAAAATCAAATGTATAACCAGCTTGGACTTTTTAAAAAACTTTTATTATCATCATTATTGTTATTTTTGAGATAAAGTCTCGCTCTGTCACCCAGGCTAAAATACAGTCGCACGATCTTGGCTCACTGCAAACTCTGCCTCCCAGGCTTAAGCAATTCTCCCGCCTCAGCCTCCTGAGTAGCTGGGATTGCAAGCAGGCGCCACTATACCAGGCCAATTTTTGTATTTTTAGTAAAGATGGAATTTCACCACGTTGGCCAGGCTGGTCCAGCTTGGACTTTTATTTCCACACAGTATGATTCTTCATTCAATCTCTATACAACCTACAAGAAACTACTTCTGTCTAACCACTATCTTTAAATATTTATATATATAATATTTTAAGCAAGGTAACGGTAAAGCTCAAGTTAATTTTTGTGAATATGAAAAGCTGTTTGCTGAAACTAAAAAACTGCTAAGGAGAATGCTGAAACTTGAGTATGAATCTATTTAAAATATAAGAATTCTCCTACATTAAAGATTTTAACTCAGAAAATCCATATTTCTAGAAGACAATTTCAGTCAAAAAGTGTATTTTAATGAGGAATCTATTGAGAATTAAAGAGTCATTAGAAGAAAAAACTTAAAAGGCACATGTAACTGAACAATTCAGAAACAGATAAAATTATTTGCTTAGTCAATTGCAAAAGGTAACTTGTAATACTATAAATGTCTAACTTCCTCATGCGTGGGCTAAGTTAAATATAACTTAGGCAACTTGTCAAAGTCTGCTTCACAAGTTGTATTTTTAAAGAATTATTGTTTGGAATTTTCTATTTAGCTTGTGTTAAATGCAACTTGACATCTGTCATCACAAAATATGAACATCTAATATAAACAACTATTTATTATTTGACTCTCTTCCACAGTAACATTGGTCCTGCTTCAGTTTGTCTTAATGAGACTGAGGGAGTCAGCTATCTACACATGAGCATACTGTCCAAAACAGACATCACACATTTTATAGAATATATGGCCTTTGTAGCAGTGTTTCTCAACCTTTAATTCCACTACATTTTTGATAAACAAAAAACCCATTCTCTTTAATATTAGAAATTTTGGCCGAGCGCGGTGACTCACACCTGTAATCTCAGCATTTTGGGAGGCTGAGGCAGGCGGATCACGAGGTCAGAAGTTCGAGACCAGCCTGGTCAATATGGTGAAACGCCATCTCTACTAAAAATACAAAACTTAGCCAGGCGTGGTGGCACATGCCTGTAGTCCCAGCTACTTGGGAGGCTGAGGCAGAAGAATTGCTTGAACCTGGGAGGTGGAGGCTGCAGTGAGCCAAGATCATGCCACTGCACTCGAGCCTGGGTGACGAGTGAGACTCCATCTCAAAAAAAAGGAAAAATTTCAAAAAATGATTTACCAAATATACAATCATATTTAAATATTGAGTTACATTAAATAAAACTTCTCCCTTAACATTCTGAAAACCCTCATTGAGATTTTCTATAATAAAATATTCATATATCAACTGAATAAAGAACTTAGGTATGATGTCATTAACATACTTCCACTAAACGTTCAGCCTGAGTTACAAGTCATACCACAAAACGACAACAATTTTAACTTTCTAATTCTCCAATACATGTAACTTTACTTCTAAATTCATGAACCACAGCAACATAATGGACTCGTGTACAAGGGTACTCCTGTTTCCTCATTCTCCTTTCATGCTTAAATTCAACTTAAAAGCACTGAGACGAGAAGTTACAGAATTTCAGTAATTCTCTTTCTAGTACTCAATTTAACATTGGCATTCCTGGTATCATCATGTAAGACAGTAGTGATTGCTAGGACAGTACTTTTTAAAAAAACATTTTGCACATATAAACTCATTTATTCCTCTCTATTATGAGGGCAATTTTGATGACAGATATGAATTAAGAACTAGGCCAAGATGACTAGCCATTTAAAAAAAAAATAAAATATTTGTGGCTACTTTTTTCTCTCTCTTTTTTTTCCCTGAGGCTCATGGAGATGGCTATTTTTCTAAGCTGGGAATTGAAATATTTATCCAAAAGGAGGAGAAAAAAAACCCAAACATTTACTGATTAAACAGTCTCCTCTATGTTTACACACTAATTTTTAGTTTGTTTCACTTAAGAATAATGTTATCCCAGGCCGGGCGCGGTGGCTCAAGCCTGTAATCCCAGCACTTTGGGAGGCCGAGGCGGGTGGATCACGAGGTCAAGAGATCGAGACCATCCTGGTCAA
>NW_022437024.1:619545-650654 GCF_009761245.1 Sapajus apella
TGGGTAACAAGAGCGAAACTCTGTCTCAAAAAAAAAAAAAAAAAAAAAAGATAATCCTTTCTAAAGAGGTTGAACTAGAGTTTAATATACCTGGCAAAGGCAAAGAGATATTGTGACAGGGATGTCACAGAGGGATTATTTAAAAGCCTACTTTCCAATTGGGGAGACCTTTCCCAACACCCAGAACATCAGGTAGCCCTTTTAGTCTCATGCAGGAGACTAGAAGGTTTCCCTAAAGGAAAAACAAAAACAAAACAGCAAACAAAAGCAACTTAAAAACCCTGAAGTAGCCAAGAGAAAAGAACTTCAGATGATGTCATCTGGGAGACCCGTTAGAAAACAGCTAGATCCCTAAAAGAAACCTATTGTCACTAACAGCAGCAACATTCTCAGTATTTTTAATGCCTCATACTAAATACAAACAGACAGCTAAGAATCACCAAATATTCAAAGAAAACCTCTATCTTTAAATTTGAAGCCCAAGACAAACACAACAAAGAAACTTGGAGAAAAAGACACAAAAGCAAAAGAAAACAAATCGCTAGCAATAAAAAACCTTAAAGAATAGGCTATCTTTAGAGAGGCAGAGCATTCAAAGAACAAAAAAGAGCCCTTGGAAATTAAAAACATGATATCCAAATATTTAAAAGAAAAACGCAACAAGAGGGTTGGGAGACAGATTTGAGAAGCTCTCCTCAGAAAGTATAACAAAAACACAAAGAGATGGGTAACAGGTGAGAAAAATACAGCTGCAGTCAAGAAGGTCCACCATAAAAATAAAAACTCCAAAATGAGAAAATGAAAAATAAATTATCTAAGAAACAACAAAAGAAAACATTCCAGAATTCGAGGTACAGACTTCTAGACAGAAATGACTCACCTAGTAACAAGTTCAATGAGAAGGGAAAGGGGAAGAGAGCAGGGGAAGCATGAGCATAGATTAAAAAAAAAAAAAAATTTTTTTTTTTTTTTTTTGAGATGGAGTTTCACTCTTTCACCCAGGCTGGAGTATAGTGGTGCGATAGCTCACTGCAACCTCCACCTTCTGGTTTCAAACAATTCTCCTGCCTCAGCCTCCTGAGTAGCTGGAATTACAGACACCTGGCTAATTTTTGTATTTTTAGTAGAGAAAGGGATTCACCATGTTGGCCAGGCTGGTCTTGAACTCCTGACCTCCGGTGATCCGCCCGCCTCGGCCTCCCAAAGGGCTGGGATTACAGGCGTGAGCCACTGCACCCAGCTGATTTAAAAAAATCTTAAAACATTAGCACATCAAATCCAATAAATAAAAAGAATAATGTATCGTGTTAAATTTTATTTATTCCAGCAAACTGGGAAGAGAAGGTAAATTCCTTAATTTGACAATAATCATCTACAGAAAAGCCTTAGCAAAGAATATCTAATCACAAAGTATTGAATGCTTCTCCAAGATCAAGGGTAAAACGACTAAAAAGGAAGCAGAAGGGGAAGGAGAAGGGGAAAGGAACAGAAAGAAAAGACAGGGGAAGTGGAGGGAGGAGGGGAGTGGAGAAGAAAAAAGGAAAGAAGGGAGGAATCAAACAAAGGCACATGATCAAATTGGGGAGGGGAGAGGAGAAGAAAAAAGGAAAGAAGGGAGGAATCAAAGGCACATGATCAAATTCTACGGCATTGGGGGGAAAGAGCATGTTAACAGCTTCCGGAAGAAAAAGGAAAGGATAGCATACAAAGACTGGAATTACAGTCACATCAAACTTGACAATGACACAAGATGCTCAAAGACAATGTAGTTCTATTTTCAAAATTCTGAGAGAAAATAGCTACAAAACATGAAAACAAATTAATCAAGCAAGTATGAGGATGAAAAAAAAAATTCAAACAAGATCAAGAATTTTAACTTTTTATGAGCCCCCTTTCAAGAAGCTACTAAAAATGGCCTCTATTAAGAAAAGAGAGTTAACCAGAAAAAACGGAGTCCAGGAAATAGAGGGTTCAGCACCAAGGAGAATGGCTAAGTATACACCCACGCTAAGGGAGAAATGAAGTCAGCCTAGAAATCAAGCAAATCCAGACTGGAGCAAGATGATGAAGAAATCTCAGAGATATGCTTTTAATTTCGAAGACAAATGAATGGATTGCTTGATGCATCTGCATTTACTGAAACAATTATTTATATTACACAAGTATTAACTGCAGAGAGAAAAAAAGTTTTAGAAGGAAATATACCTAATAGTAATATGTTCACAGCCATAAATAATAAGTAATTAAGTCTGAACTTAAAAAATCATGGCACTAGTTCAGGTGGGTCCTTTGTATTTGCAAACTTGTACCTTGAATTCTGGAAAGTTCATAACTATGCTGGGAGGATGGAAGGAAAATTCACATGTGTATTTTGGGGACATATGGTTTAAAATAGCAAAATCTTAATCTTCCAAAGGAAGTCAGTGTTTAATGTCTAAAACTGAAAAATCAAGAAATAGCATTTTTAAGCAAGTTTATTTTAAAATAAGTGAAAGTAAATGTGAATGATTCTAATCATGGGAACTGAGAGAAGCGAAGAGTAGGGCAGTAGACTTGTTTTTTGTTACGAGCCAGGTAGAACAATTTAATATCCATAATATTTACATGTATTACTTTAATGAAAATTAAAATCAATTTTAAACAATAAAAAAGAATGATTTTTAAGATTAGTTGGTGGTAATGAAAGGATGGTCTGAGGTAGACAACCGGATAGAAAGGGAAGTCAATAATGTCACTGCAGGACCCCAGCCATGGTAAGGACCTGATCTACTTTGCTGCTGGTAAAAAAATAAGTAAGCTACTGGAACCAACAAGGAAAAGACATGCTTATTTATTCAACAAACTAAGCTGGATGCAATTCACTATAAAAGGCTATGTGGGTGGCTACAAATAGAAAATAGAAAAAAGTGTCAGGATAAAAGCATAAATGTATAAGAAAACATATATATATTTTATTATATATATATATGTCCATAAATATATAAGAAAAAAAAATCAACTTGACAGTAACCTTTTTCAGAGAATAGAAAAAGAGGGGCCAGGCACAGTGGCTCAGGCCTGTAATTCCTGCACTTTGAAAGGCCGAGGCAGGTGGATCACCTGAGGTCAGGAGTTCCGGACCAGCCTGACCAAAATGGAGAAACCCTGTCTCTACTAAAAATACAAAAAATTAGCCGGGCATGGTGGCGCATGTCTGTAATCTTAGCTACTCATGAGGCTGAGGCAGGAGACTCGCTTGAACCTGGGAGGCAGAGGTTCAAGCCAAGATCAAGTGGTAAGCCAAGATCGTGCCATTGTACTCCAGCCTGGGCAGCAAGAGTGAAATTCCATCTCAAAAAAAAAGAGAAAGAAAAAAAAGGAAACATTTCTTTTTATGTGGCCAACATAGCCTTGATGGCAAACACCAAATACATGATAAGAAAGGAAAATTATAAGATATTCCTTCTCATGAGCACAGATTAAAAAAAAAAAAAATCTTCAAACATTAGCACATCAAATCCAGCAATAAATAAGAAGGATAATATATCATGCTAGATTTTATTTATCCGAGTATACTGGGGAAAGTACGTAAATACCTTAATTTGACAAAGGTTATTTACAGAAAAATCTTAGCAAAGAACACTCAGTCACAAAGTACTGAATACTTCTCCAAGACCAAGAAAAAAACAAAAGTAAGGATTCTATTATCATCCTATTCAACACTGTATTTGGGTGCCCCAGCCAGTATAATAAGGCAAAAAAGAGAAAAGGACTAGAAATAAAAAAACACAACTCTCATTATTTGTAGAAACATGATTCTGTAACATAAAAAAGTCCTAAAGATAAGTACACTTAGCAAGGTCCTGTGGTACAAGCTCAATATTCTAGAAGGAGGAAAAAAGAAACTATTTCCATATTCCACGCACAATTGGAAAATAAAATATTAGAAGTTTAGAATATTCTTTACCACTAGCATTTAAAAGCACCAAATACCAAGGAATAATAACTCTAATGAAAGACAGGCAAGACCTCTGCTAAAAACTATAAAACATTAAGAGAAATTAAAGATCTAAATAAACAGGGAGATTTACCATGTTCATGGTTTAGAAGATTAATGTTATAAAGATAATAATTCTCTCTAAACTATCAATTAAATGCAAACCAAATGAACATCTTAGTATGTGTTTTTTAGGAAGGGGAAACTCACGAGATGATTCTACAATGTATATGGAAACTAAAGGGTTTAACAATAGCCCAGGTAATCCTGAAAAAACACTAAAGACATAGATGAATCTATTACAGTTATAATAATTAAGACAGTATAATATCATATGAGTAAAGGCAAAGTGACCAAGGAAACATCAGAGTCTAGAAACAAACTCATGCAAATACAGTCACCTAATTTATGACCAAGGTGATATTACAGAGTAGTAGGGAAAGGACAGTCTTTCCAATAAATGATGCTGAATCAAACAGTAGTATGGAAAAAAAATACATTTTAACCCCGCCTCACACCACACACCAAAATCAATTCCAGATGGATTACAGACCTCAAGAAGAAAAGTTAAATGAAGAAATTTTAGAGAAAAAAAAGAGATATCTTTGTACCTTTGCAGAAGACAAATATTTCTTTCTCTTTTATTTCTATATATTTATGGAATACAAGTCAAGTTTTTACATGGATATATATATCTGTGTACAAGTGTGAAGTCTGAGCTTTTAGTGTAAAACCTCAGTGTACAGTATACCCATTAAATAATTTCTCATCCCTCAACCCTCATAAAGATTTCTTAAACAACATAAAAGGTGTTAACCATAAAAAGAAAATTAATAAACTGTACCACATTAAAATTAAGCCTCTTTTCATCTAAAGATACTACTGGGAGAATAAAAAAGGTCAATCACAAACTGGGAGATATATGAAGTATATATCTTGACAAAGGATTCATATCCAAAATGTATAAGGAACTCCTATACCTCAATAAACTTTACCAGTTTTGGGGTTATCTTTTGAGACAGGGTCTCAGCTTTATTGACCAGGCCGGAATGCAGTGGCGTAATCATGATCATGGCTCACCACAGCAGTGGGACAAAATTAATCATACTGAAGGAAACATTTTTGTGAAGAGCTTTATCACACACAACTGCCTGTCAGGCATGGTGGCTCACGCCTGTAATCCCAGAGCTTTGGGTGATGGATGTAGGAGGATCACTTGAACCCAAGATTTTGAGACTATCCTGAGTAACACAACAAGACCCCCATCTCTACAAAAATAAAATTAATGGGGCGTGGTAGTATGTGCCCATAGTCCCAGCTACTCAGGAAGTGGAGGCAGGCGGACTGCTTGAACTCAGGACTTTGAGGCTACAACGAGCTATGATCACACCACGGCACTCCAGACTAGGTGACAGGGCAAAATCCTGTCTCACCAAAAAAAAAAAAAGGAGTTAAAAATACTGACATAAATAACTAATGTACAAATTAGAGGTGACTTAAGAGACAAAGGAGATCAGATAAGGGAAAGAATATACTACACCAGGTGTATAACTCAACATGCCTAAGTGTGTGCATAACTGTCTGGAATCAGAGAATACATAATGGAAGGGAGGCATTTGAACGTGAAGACAACATTCTTTAAAAAATAACAAATGTGAAAAAGATTTAAAACATTATAAATTCAAACATACAAAAATGTACATGATACAGGAATAAGTAGTCTTAGCATTTTAGTATGCTAATGCTCCAGACTTTTCTTGAGATATACTTGTTTCTTATTTCTTGAGAAAAATATTGACATATATGCCTGTTTCTTTCTCTTCCCTTCTCCTATCTCCCCTCCCTCCCTCTTCTCTCTTCCTCTTTGTTAAAGAATCTGAGATCAGAAGTTTCCACATTTCTTTTTTTTGTTTTTGAAATGGAGTCTCGTTCCATAACCCACGCTGGAGTGCAGTGGCATGACATTGGCTCACTGCAACCTCTGCCTCCCAGGTTCAAGCGATTCTTCTGCCTCAGCCTCCCGACTAGTTGGGATTACAGGCGCCTGCCACCACGCCTGGCTAATTTTTGTATTTTTAGTAGAGACAACGTTTTGCCATGTTGGCCAGGCTGGTCTCAAACTCCTGACCTCAGGTGATCCACCTGCTTTGGCCTCCCAATGTGCTGGGATTACAGGCATGAGCCACCACGCCTGGCCTGAGTTCCCACATTTCTTACACAGTATGTATACATATACTGTGTATATATTACATGGTTTTAAATTTTAAACAAAACTAGATCTTAAGCATTTTTATAAAATTTAATTTTTAAAAATCAGTCACGTCAGTACACACTTTATTCTTTTGAATGAATGTAATATTCCATACACTGATATAATAGAATGTATTTCTCCATGAAGGACTATCATGAATAATGCTAAGCAAATACACTTGGACATTTGGGTCAGTATTTGTCTAAGACAGCTATTTACAGAGGAAATCACCAGATCAAAAGGAATGCATATTTTAAATTTTGATTATTACTGGCAAATTGTCCTCTAAAAAGGCTCTATCAATTTCTGCTTCCACCAAAGCACATGGGGCATATCATTTTCTACCATACTGGCCAATGCTAGGCAATAGACAACATTAACATATTTTTGCCATGTTGACAGACACAAATAGTATAATATTTTAATTTCATTTATCTGATCACTAGTGAGGCCAACACAGAGTATATGACATCAGAAATCGTAGACAGGGGAGGTAACTATAATTATAGACAGAAGATTGCAGAGAAATGTGAAAGTAAAAGTATATCTTAAGACCAACAAATGATTTAATTCGGTTAAAATACCAGAAAGGTAAAGGCCATGATGAGGTTGTGAAAGGTGAATACCCACTTTTGCCAACTTAAGAGTGCAACTAGACTTTTTCCTACAGTTTATAAAATTACCGTGAGGATTTTTTTAAGGAAAGCAGTGACATTAAAACCATGTTTCAGAAAATTTAGGAGCCATGTGTAAACTTTTACAGAAAAAAACAGCAGGGACATTAACCAGAGGCTAGGATTTGGCCAGAGATGACGAGAACATAAACTAGAGCAAGAGACTTAGGAAAGGAGAAGAGATGCATTAGAAATACATGATTTACAGAGCCAAGATGAAGAAAACTGGTGGGTAACTACATAACAAAGGAGTAATCATATTGATGGTTGAAGAAAAAGCTCTTTACCAACCAACCTGATGACTACATATAATGAATAAAACTGCCAGGAAATGTGCCCAAAAACATATGATGCAAGAAAAACACAATAGATGAATCATCTTAAAAACTCGAATCAAAATAAGAAAACATATTTCTTGGGTACCTGAGAGGTCACTGCTTTCAATTCGCCGGAGATCTGAATCGGCCCAAAAGAGCTTGCCCAGCCTGCTATCAAGGGCTAAAGCAATTGGTTTACTTAAGCCACTGAAAAAGAGGACCTCCCGTTCTGTCCCATCCAAAGCAGCCCGTTCAATTTTAGGAGACCTTTCCTGAAGATTGGTAAAATACATATACCTAGAGGGAAAGGAGGAAAAAATGAGTTACTGGAGTAAGAAAACATAAAACAAGAATATTCTTATTAAGACAAATAGATGTAGAATATTTTTAAATGTTTTAAAATATGTAATTTTGGCCAGGCACAGTGGCTCA
Source organism: Sapajus apella (assembly GCF_009761245.1). Taxonomy (NCBI): domain Eukaryota; kingdom Metazoa; phylum Chordata; class Mammalia; order Primates; family Cebidae; genus Sapajus; species Sapajus apella. The sequence continues at coordinate 627,196 of NW_022437024.1, forward strand.
TGCCTATAATCTCAGCACTTTGGAAGGCCAAGGCAGGGGGATTGCTTAAGCTTATGAGTTAGTGACCAGCCTGGACAACATGGCAAAACCCCATTTCTACAAAAAAATACCACAAAAATTAGCCAGGCGTGGTGGCGTGTGCCTGCAGTCCCAGCTATTCGGAAGGCTGAGGTGGGAGGATCACTTGAACCCAGGAGGCAGAGGTTGCAGTGAGCTGAGATTGTTGTCACTGCACTCTAGCCTGGGTGATAGAGCCAGACCTTGTATTGAAAAATATATAAATATATACAAATACTTATTTATATATATTTATATATTTACATTTTCAAAAGGTCATGGGATACTTTTACTACTTTTAATAGTAGCAACAAAGGTACACAGAAGTTATTAGGAAGCTTTCATAGATTAATAGAATAGTGTTAGACATAGGCATACATATGTTTTCAGAATAACGCAATGAATTAAAGATCAGTGACTAGAGACACCTAAACACAAAAGTTTAAATTCTCTAACTAATCTATTTAATAACTAAAAAGAAGTCATATATAAATAAGTTCTTATATTTAATTTCTAACTTTCATTTTCCTCTAACTCTTTTGAAGTAAGCATTTTCCTTGCTGAATACCTTATCATTCACTCAGATACAACTGAGCACTGAGTATTTATTAAATGCAAAGCTCTGTATTAAATGAATGAAAACATATTAGTCCTCATCATAAAGAAAACATGTCTAGTGGTAAATACAAGACTAAAAAATAATTAAATGTAAGGTAAATTGGAAAGGACTAAGTATAGCTTAGGCATAGATACAGTGTGCTAAGTATTCAGGAGGGGGGAAAAATCACAGCTGTCTGGGATGAGGTAGATCAAAGAAAACTTCCTGGAGGATGTAGCAGTTGAAATGGTCCTGAAGGCATAGGTAAGACTTAGAATTAAACCAATAGTGGCCCAGGAAAGAAAGTCTGGGCAGTGAAATCAGAGAAAGTACAAGAAAATTGTTAAGATAATGCAGAGACAAATGGACAGAGAAGACTGACACTTAAAGGTAAATAAGTAATGGCTGAAAAAGAAGGGTGAGACAGGTCTCAGAAGCCACAGTATCTGAAAGCCACTTTAGTAACATACCCTTTCTCTGGGTTTACCACAATGGCTCGAGGTCTGTCCTGCTCGCCTTTTAGCACCACTCCAATTGATCTCCCATCTAATCTTGTCACATTAATGACATTGGCAGCCTCACAAGTCCAGTAGATATAGCGGCTGTAAATATCAATGCTGAGGTCATAAGGTTGTATGTCCAGGTTCTGACTCGGAACAGAGCTCACAACCACAGTAAAGCCCTAGGGAAGAAAAGAAATACACAGAAAATTAAACTCTAGGGCAGATAACCCTGAGACAATCACTCACAATGCTTATACCTACATGGGCACAGAGCTAAGAAGGCTCTCTCAAGTCTTAAGGAGTATTTCTTACTGATACCTTTTTTTATGGGTAATGTGCTTCTTTGTTAATACACATTTCCAATGTTTCTTGGGTTATCCTGCTGCTGAAAACAGCTAAGATCAGATTAGTTGCTCCAAGAACCTGACAATGCCTTGATTAAGAGATGGGAGTGAGAAGGTAGCAACTCTCTTCTTTAAACTGGAGTCAACTGTGGCTAAAACCATACCCTAGAAATACCTCTAAAGCAGCGGTTTGCAACTAGAGGCAATACTGCCCTGCCATGGTCATTTGGCAATGTTTGAAGACATGTTTTACTGTCACAATTCTGGGAATATAACTGGTATCTAGTGGGCAGAGGCTAGGGATGCTGTTAAACATCCTACAGTATTCAGAGCAGTCCCTCACAACAATTATCCAGCCCAAAATGACCACAGTGCTTAATTTGAGAAACACTGCCCTAGCAATAAAAGCAACTAGTAAAGGTTACAAAATCAAATCCATCATCTCTTTTTCTGATCTTCAACTCTACACATGTAATTTTTTTAAAAAAAATAAAGTCAAGGAAAAAGAGAGGCTTCGTCTATTTGTTCAATCCGAATTATAGCTTACTCAATGGGTATCTCTGAAGTAACATATTCCTTAATGAGGTTATCTAATTTATTTGCCATGTAGTTGGCTGTGTAATAAATTTAATTTCTATCTATTAGTTATCAGCCCATCAGTCCTGGCCTATAAGGTGGAAAGTCCATCTAGAATATACAGCTATGACTATACCCTAAATGATCTCTCAGCAGCTGTAGATATATTACCTCCTTGCTCTTTATTGTAAGATGAGACTTAACGAAAAATGGTACTCTAACTTCCCTAAATTTTAATACATTCAAGATACAACTTACTATCACTGCTATAAGGACAACAAGTAATTATTTATAGTATTGTAATCCCAGTCTAACAGGGCTTAGCCACAGAACGAAAGCAAAGAAGTATAGATAATGGTAGAGAAATCCATAACTGGCATGTAAATGGGCAAGATTTATTAATAATATCCTCATTCCCATTCACCAAATAATTATGACTAACACAACCCATTGGATTAATAACATGTTAGATGTTTTTAATCTTACTGAGACTGTGTTATGTTTCATATCCAAACCTTTTAAATAATAATTAGTAGTGTAACTGTTATTGAATTCCTATTACATAACACATAAGAGCTATGTGCTTTGCATTCTTTCCAGCTAAAAAAAAAGTTCGTAAGAATCCTAGTGAGGAATAGAGCTGGCATCAGAACCAAGGCCTATGTCAAGGCTTCTAATACTCCATACAAATAGAAATGTAAGGAAAAAGACTGCATAAAGAAACGTAGGAGACAGTCACAAAGCCATTACCAATATAACAGCTTAAGTAAGCCTAACAATTTTCATCATATCATCATCAAACAATTGCTTATTCGAAGAAAATATCATCAGAAGGAAAAAAGCTACTGGATCCAGAATTTCAGTTTCATACACACATACTTAAACAGAGTCAAAACAAGTGAAACAGGATGCTTGGTGAGTCCAGTTATTAGTCAGGAGAAATGAATTTTGAACCAAGCTCTCAATTACCTGGCTGCCATCTTCTTGTGCCTTTCGGATCATGTTTTGTCGTGAGTCAATCCAATAGAGTTGCTTGTCCAGTGGGTCATAGTCAATGGCCCGGACATTCCGAAGGCTGTGGATGGGAAGGATGATGTCAGGGCTCTGCTGTTCATCAATCACCATGCGGTTGATGGCACTCTTTTGACTGAAGAGCAGGAAAGTGGTAGGAGCTTAAAAGTAAGAAAAGAGAAAATCTGAAATCTAGTTACTCTACATCCATCCTCTATCATCCAATGATTTGATCAGCCTGTTGTATATATTTCACATAAAACAGACATAGATGTTGAAGACCTAAGGCTGAGGACAGAATTCTTTGGCATGCCCTCAAAAACTCTCTACAGAGTAACACTAATCAGCACTCTGGTTACCAAATCAGTTATGAATTTACCTAATGACACAGCCACCTACCCTATTTTTCTCCATTTTGTCCACAGAGATACCACAGAAAACTTTATTTCCATGAGGCATTTGATAAAAATTTACAAAATTCTCCTGGTCTACCAAGTGAATAACCCTTAACCTATTCTGTCTGGTGGGTGGCAGGAAGCCTGGGCTTGCCTAAGTTAAAGCAGAAACTTACAGACGGATTTTACATGTGACAGGGCAAGACCCATCTCAAGGGAAAAAAAAAGAACGCTGATATTAGTCTCAGCCTTCTCATTTGATCTTAAGTAAGTCGCTGAGCCTCTCTAGGCCAAAGTTTACTCAGCAATAAAATAAAGGTTATAGCCATATTGTCCCTCTCACTGAATTACTATGAGAATTTTACAACATATATGAAAATACTTTAAAAACTGTAAGGCACTATATAAATGTAAATTTTTAATATATTTTTAATCACTTAAAATTTTTATAAAAACTTAATAGAGATGGTGTCTCGCTATGTTGCCCAGGCTGGCCTCAAACTCCTGGGCTCAAGCAATCCTCCCACCTGGGCCTCCCAAACTGCTAGGATTATAGGCAGAGCCACTGCACCCAGCCATAAATTTAAAATAACTATTGTTTATTACCACTAGCAGCAGTAATAAACTTGGTAATAACAGGCATTAAACCCTCACAGATTGCAGATATTATTTTCTTTTGTATGTGATGACAGCATGGAAAGGGAGAAGATAAAAATTACAAAAACGAATAACAGAAGGCTTATGATATAGTTTGACTGTGTCCCCACCCAAATCTCAACTTGAATTGTACTCCCACAATTCCCACATGCTGTGGGACGGACACAGGGGAGGTAACTGAATCATGGGGCTGATCTTTTCCGTGCTATTCTCATGATAGTGAATAAGTCTCACAAGATCTGATGGGTTTATCAGGGGTTTCCACTTTTGCTTCTTTCTCAATTGTCTCTTGCCACTAGGTAAGAAGTGCCTTTTGCCTCCCACCATGATTCTGAGGCATCCCCAGCCATGTGGAACTGTAAGTCCAATTAAACCTCTTTTTCTTCCCAGTTTCAGGTATGTTTTTATCAACAGCATGAAAATAAACGAATACACTTTATATTCATTATTTCTAATCCTCATAAAATCTTTATATTTTCACTAAAGAATATTCTTTGTAGGCCAGGTGCGGTGGCTCACACCTGTAATCCTAGCACTTTGGGAGGCCAAGGTAGGTGGATCACGAACTCAGGAATTCCAGATCAGCCTGGCCAATATGGTGAAATCCCGTCTCTACTAAAAATACAAAAATTAGCCAGGTATGGTGGTGATCAGCTGTAATCCCAGCTACTTGGGAGGCTGAGGCAGGAGAATCACTTGAACCTGGGAGGTGGGGATTGCAGTGAGCTGAGATTGCGCCATTGCACTACAGCTTGGGCAACAGTGCAACACTCCATCTCAAAAACAAAACAAAACAAAATATATTCTGTGTTGATGCCCTAAATTCACAAAATGGGAAAATGCAACAAAGAGCACATTTTCCTTTCTCAGGGACTAGTCCTCTTATTACTATGCAGTCATCTTTAATACTGGAAAACATCTAGAAAAGAATGACTTTTGAGAGACTACCAACAACTTCAAAGTCTAATGCCATTTTTTAAATCTTCATTGAAATATTATTATACATTTCATAATTATACTCTATTTTCTTGGTGCTCAGTCATCACCTAAATCCAGGAGAATTTTGTCCTTCTGAGGAATATTAAACATATATAGACAAGTCAGGACTCCTTGCTTTATTTCCTCCTATTCCCCATTCTTCACAGCTTCATTATTTGTGGTCTCTCAGCTTATTTTAACTTTACACTCAAATGAATACTGGCTTAAATCCCAAAGGAGCTCAGTAGTCACAAAGAAACTTGGTATTTATAAAACTGCAATTCTGATTTATTTAAGTTCTTCATTAGCTAAAAAGCCACACTTAGCTTGGAAGATTTAGAAAGTTATCCCAATGATCCTACTAGAAATTTCCATTATCTGGAGTCCCTTATGTTTATACATTGATTTAACAACTTTTAGCAATTTTTATAGAGTCCATGCTTCAAATAGTAAGAATGCATCAGAGAATAGCTAAAAAGTTTCCCACTATTGTTTTTATTTTAAAAGAATTATATTTTGGCAGTACTACTTTCTTAGTAAATCCAGAAAAAAATTTTTTAAGATTCTAAATTGGCTGGAAGCAGTGGCTCATGCCTATAATACTAGTCCTTTGGGAGGCTGAGGCAGTAGGATCACTTGAGGCCGGGAGTTCAAGACCAGCCTAAACAACATAGCAAGAACCCCTTGTGTTTAAAAGACTTAGAAAAAAGACCCCAGAGTTTTAGTTCCCAAATTTTCTTGCCTGGGAAGCAATTAATCAAATATATATTTGGCTCCTAGTATATTTTGCTGGGTACTCTCTTTTCCAAGTAAAATTTTAACCTTCAATAAGATTCCACAATTAGGTGTACATCTTGTTGTTCTAGAAATGTGGATTAAGATAAAGGCCACATGTGGCTCCAAATAAATGCTTGTTCCAAAAAGTCTACTCAAATATATTAAAAATTATATATTAACTGTTTATTTCTAAGAGCCAGCTAATATTCTGACTTATTTTCAAGTCAGTATGTGCTTAAAATGACAGAGAATAAGCCATTTTAAAAGCCTAAATCCACCCTATCAAATTTATGTAAACTCTAACCACCTCTCCCACATTTCCCTCAGAATGGTGCTTTAATAATAACCTCATGTGGTTGTCTCAGTCCCGCCTTCCCAAAATGAAGACAGCAAAGGACCTGGAGGATGAAATGTATGTATGAGGGAGCTTTTCAATTCTCTTCTGAATGCGTATGTGTTCACCTGTAGTAAGAATAGACTAAACTATAAGGCCAAGCCCATCATGTATGACTGTGCCATTTGTGCAGTGGGCCAGGGGCATCAAGTAGGAACTGAAATCCAGTCCACACTTCCTTAGCCATGTCATGTACCTACAGGGCTAAATCTGCCCAGAGGAAACATCTTTTTCCAGTTTGCACAAAGGTGTCACAGAGGCCACTTCAGTACTGAACAAAGGATTACACAATTTGGCTTCCCATTTCCTCTCTGATCTAATCTCTTCACTTCATTTCAGCAACATTAGCTTCCTAGGTGTTCCTCTAACATGTTGGACATCTTCCCCCAAGACCTTTTTGCATTTACTACCCGCTTTTGCTTGAGAGGTCTTTTCCCTCCACATAGCTCATTTCCTCACTTCCTTCAGTTCTTGACATGTCACTTTTTCAGTAGAACTTCCCTAATCACCTTACTTAACACTGCAGTCCCTACCACTATCACCCTTTCTTGCTCTTTAGATTTCTTCATTATACTTATTGCCACCTAATCCCTGATATAATTTATTCAGTTTGTTATCTGTCCCATTGAATTTCACTCACTGCTATATTTTCCAATGGATGAAGTAATGTCCAGCATGTAATAGGTGTTCAATGCTCATCACACTAATGTATAAAGAAAGAAGCAACAGAGCCTAGTGCAGTGGTATGGGCTCGTAGTTCCAGCAACTAGGGAGACTGACGTAGAAGGACTGCTTGAGCCCAGGAGTTCAAGTCCAACATGGGCAACACAGTAAAACCTGACCTCTTAAAAAGAGGGGAAAAAAAGCCAGAGAGAAGCAATGAGTGACATACACTTGTAGCTATGACTTTTAAAATAAGAGAATAAAATTATTTGAGACAAGAGAAGGAAAAGAAATAAAAACTTATTTAGGACCTCCAATATATTACATATCATACTAAATGTTACTTAATCCACGAAATTATTATCTCTATTTGATAGGTGAATGCACTAAGGATCAGAAAGGTTAGGTTGGCGCGGTGGCTTATGCCTGTAATCCCAGCACTTTGAGAGGCCAACGCAAGTGGATCACCTGAGGTCAGGAGTTTAAGACCAGCCTGACCAACATGGTGAAATCCCCTCTCCACTAAAAATACAAAAGAATTAGCCAGGCACCCTGGTGCACGCTTGTAATCCCAACTACTCAGGAGGTTGAGACAGGAGAATTGCCTGAACCTGGGAGATAGAGGTTGCAGTGAGCCAAGATAGGACCACCTTACTCCAGCCTGGGTGACAGAGTGAGACTCTCAAATAAAAAAAAAAAAAAAAAAAAGAAAGAAAAAAAAAGAAAAAGAAAAAAGAAAGATTAAATAATTTTTCCAAGGTCACAAAGCTGTTGGGTAAAACAGCATATGTGTTTTCCCAGGTCTTGCCTTGCTTCTTCATTCATTTACTTAACAATAATTTCTTGAGTGTCTACCACGTACCAAGTGTTATTCTAACGCATGTTAAGATACATCAATGAAGAAAACAGAAAAAAAATTGTTGCTTCATGGAGTTTATATTCCAACAGACAGACAATAAGCAATAAATATAGTAAAGATGGGAGTTATCTAAATAGTAGAGTGTATAAATTACATAATATATAAAAGGGTGAAAGTGCTATGGGAAAAAGAAAAAGTACACATAAGGGGCACTGGCAATGCTGGATAGGATGGCAGCATAATTTTAGTTTTAAATATTTAAATGTATCTGTTTAATTTTAATTTTAAACAAACCAGGTGTCACTATGATGGAAACAATTAAGCAAAGACTTAGAGGTGAGGGCTACCCATGTAAATATATGCAAGAACACTCCAAGCTGAGGAAACAAGGAGTGTAACAGGCATGAGGTGGGGGTACCTAGCCTATCTAAAACCAGCAATGAGGCCATTGTGGCTGTCATGAAGAAAGCAAGGGAGACAAGAGTAAAAGCTGAGGTTAGAGAAGAAAACTGAGTGGTAGGGCATAAGAGTGAAGAGGGGTTATGAAATGTGGGGTGTAGGTCATTAGGACCCAGCAGGCCATTGTAAGACCTGGGTTTTTATTGTGTGTGAAATGGAGAGCCATTGTAAGGTTTTTAAGCACAGAAACATGATCTGATTTACCTTTTATAACAGGTCAAGGAGTAAATTACACAATGTTAGAAAAATTTTAAGGGCAAGTGTTTTGTGTTAAACTATTAAAATATGTCTTGGGATCGAATACATCTTTATAAATATAAATACTCATTATAAAAAATAAGAAGCCTCTTGAAACACTGCTGATGTATCTCAGAAATGCAGCTAACAGACAAGATATTAGGGACACTCAGCAGTAATTTCTCTAACCAACAAGCACGGGTGTAAGCAGCTAAGACAGTAATCTCAAACAGTCGTTCTGTATTCTTTTACCTCCTTCCTCCATTATTACCTCATTTTCTCCTTCCATTCAAAGCCAACCTTCTCAAAAGAGATATTTATATATGTCACTGTCCTTTCCTTTTTTCCATTCACGTTTTAATCTACGGCATTCTGCATTTCACCATTACTTCCCTGAAATTAGTCTCTTGAGGGTTGCTAATAACCACCTTACCCAAAAAATCCAATGCATACTATTTTAGACCTCCCCTGACTCAACTTCACAGCATTCAATAGAGTTCATTTTTGAAACAACCTTACCTCTGTCTTCCATGCCTCTATTTTCTCCTGCTTTTCCTCTTACCTCTCTGGTTGCTACTGCTCAGTGTTCTTTGTGAACATCCCCTCCTCTACCAGAGTCACACAGTTTACCAACTGCCTTCTTTTCTCTCCATCATGGGGAGTTATGGCCTGATGGGGGTTATGGCCCACAAGTCAAATCTGGCCTGCTGCCTGTTTCTGCAATAAAGTTTTACTAGAATTCAGCCACTTCCATTTTCAAAATGTACTGCCTAAGGCTGCTCTCACATTATCACGGTGAAAGCTGTGCAGAGTTCATCAGGTGTGACAGCCTAAACACCCACAAAGCCTGAGAAAGTTGCTGGCTCTTGAACTGCACCTTCTCTTTAGGTAACCTCATTCATTTTAAATATATCCTGGCAATTCCAAATTTAGTATCTCCAACCACATGTCTCTTCTCTGATTATTGTCCATCATCTATGACACATAATAGAGGTCATCCTTGCTTCCTCCCTTTCTTTCCCACATGGAACTCATTAGTAACTTCTGCTTGCTCCAGCTTCAAAATATATCTTGAATCCATCCACTTCTCTTCATCAACAAACATGCTGCTGCCACCACTATTGTCCAGGTCTACCTGCGTTACCACACTGGTCTAACTGACTTCCCTGATACTGGTTTTTCTGCCCAGAAATTCAGATCATGTATCACCTTTAATCTTCACAACAACTACACATCAGTTACTATTATTATTCCAATTTTACCAATAAGAAACAATTAAGGCTTAAAGAATCTATTAATTTGTGTAAAGCAAAAAGCTAATGTTTGGCAGAGATTCCAAAGTATAACCTCTTAATCATTATTACACTATATGCTTGTGTTCTTTCTCTTTCACAACTGAAGTTGGTATCAGAATAGACCAAATTTTTCCTATGGGATTTCTGACACATTCTCTCAAGGACAAAAGAAAGTCATGTCGATAGTTAATTATTTTGAATATCCTTAGCAGTTTGTTATTTCCACTATATTGATCTATACCCTACCTCTCCCATAATCTACTCTCTCTGATCTAATCTACTTATTTCTTAATCATATCTACCAATTTGTTCTTGTCCATCCACCAAGAAATAGGCCTTCAAACATATATTTAAGTTATAAACCAGGTTTCCCCTAGCCGACAATGTTTTATTACATACTTTGTTGTTAGTGTGTGTGTGTGTACTTGCCAGTATTTAAAAATCAGGAGATGAGGGAGTCACACACAAAAAAATCTAGATTCAGAACTGAATGAAAAGATCTGATAACAGCTTCATTTAAATTGCAACTGCCTACTATGTTCATAGCATGTTCTCTTTAGTTTCCTATCAACTATTACTTTATACTGGGTCACATGCTCTCATACGCATTTTCTGTATGGCCTGTTCAACATTTAAAGTTTTTATGATTGTCCTACTCTATGCACTTCAAAGGACAAGTAAGTTGTGTTTTAGGATTCTCTGTTTTACTGTTTGTACTGCTCTTCCCTTCCTTTATGACGCTTGACACTATGCAAATTTTACACTTAACATTTAACATCCAAGTTGTAAAAGACTTAATTTTTCCTTTTTTTAATGAAAGAGTCTCGCTATGTCACCCAGGCTGGAGTGTAGTGATGTGATCACGGCTCACTGCAGCCTCAATCTCCTGGGACCAAGTGATGCTCTCACCTCACCCTCCTGAGCAGGTGAGACTGCAGGTGTGCACCACCACCTTGGCTAATTTATTTTTTGTAGAGACAGGTCTTGCTATATTGCCTAGGCTGGTCTTGAACTCCTGAGCTTATGCAACCCTCCCACCTTAACCTCCCAAAGTTTTGGGATTATGGACATAAGACAATGTACCAGCCTAAGACTTAATTTTTCTATAACGTCAAATTGCTATCATCAAACAAGTAGTAAGTAACAAAAACTTGCATTCCCCTATCACTTAACTAAACAAATAACCCCTTCTGGATTTCCAAAATGTTTTACTTTAGAAAGAACATACACTAAAGTACTTTGAAAATGTTGCTTTCTTTAATTCTAGCTTGCTTTGGAGGGAAATGCAGCTTACCACTACAAGTCTTGTTGTCAGCATTAAGAGAGTAGTGGGCAGGGCATCCACATACAAAACCCCCAACTGGCACAGCCAAGCAGAGGTGGGAGCAGTGCCCATTGCTGGAAGCACATTCATTCCACCCTGACTGCCGAGAGGAGTGAAAGACGAGGATGTCCATCACATAATCCAAATGGCCCTGAATGATGGTGCGGTTTTGGCCACTGGTTTTGTTGGCACGCTCAATGCTGCGTCGGCTCCAGTCTGTCCAGTAGATATAATCTTGGTACTGAGTTAAGCCAAAAGGATGAGGCAAGTCATCTGCTATAACTTCACGGTTAAGTCCTATTTTCGGAAAGGCAGTAGACAGGGAGAAGCAGTGTGATGAAACGTGAGAATACAAGTGTCTTGTTGGCAAAAAAAAAAAAAAAAAAAAAAAAATCTAACATAAAACATGTTTGTAAGCAATTTAAAATAGAATAATGCATTTAAAAGCAATTCTAAAAACAAACCAGTTCTCTGAAATCAATCCATGTACAGTCTGACCCCATGCTTCAAACTGATATTTCTGCTATGAATCACTAGGTTTCCTAAAATTCTTGCAAGTGGTCTACTTTAAATGTGATTTTATTTTCTCTGTGTAAGGGTCTATAGTTCATTTTTCCTTCTTGAATTATAGGGAAAAAGATGAAAATATACATATTTTACTGGTACAAAAAGTCCTTTCAGGGGTATCCAGGGAGTTAAAAATTTCATTACAAGCCCGATAATAATGAAACTTTCACATAATAAAGAGATGAATCCAAGTACCTGGATCACTATTAATAATAACAAACAGAATACAATTCCAAAACAGAATAAGAATGGACACATTCATATGAAGTTGTATTCAAAGTATCTAACCAATGATAAACAGCAGCCAAAAATTTTTACATGGAAAGAATATACTGTCTGTCTGAGTAAATAGTAGTAAAGCTTACCAAGCATATTTGAAGATTCTATTAAGTTGGTGTCCAGGTCTGTCCAATAAAGCCTCCTTTTAGCATAATCAATAGTCAGGCCATTTGCCCGCCCCACATTTGGAACTAAGGTAGTACGTTCACTTCCATCCATTGCAGCTCTGTCTATCTTAGGTTTTCCACCCCATTCAGTCCAATACATAAATCTAAATTCAAAACAATAGATATTTAACATTTCATTTTTTTTATTATCTGGGGGAAAGGTCATATTCATGCATAGTAACTAAATAAATTTAAAGAAAACATATGGCAAATCAAGGAAATGGGTAAAACAAAATCATGGCTACAATGCTTTCAATTATTTTGGCACCCTAAACTAAGTATTCTTTTCCATATCCCAAAAAGGAAGTGAGTCAGCTTTCCTTGGTCTTTCCAATAAATTTGTTCCATCCAAACTTAGGAACTGGAAATAAACCAACAGTTTATTGCAGCACTGGCATTTATAAAACTAATATTCAAAAAAACAGCAAAAGTTTAAAGCTCCCTCTGGTCTCAGAGTCTTGTTCACTTCTGAGTAAAATATTTTTATGTATTTCTGAATATTAAGTAATTTGAGTTTTCAATATGCTGAACTTACTTTTTGACTTGTATAATCAACTATTCCTCAAAATAAGCTGCAGAAGTACATAAAAGGTACGTATAAATACTAAGTCTTTAACTGAAGTCAAAAGCAAAGCTCGAAAATGTATTTGGTTATACTGTCCAAGGGAGCATACTATATGGTAAGAACAACAAATCATCGCCTGATGTGTCCACTACCACTATAATCTCTGAAATTTTAGAATAATTATTTTGCTTTTATTTTCCTTGAGTTTTGTACTTTAATCTTACAGCAATCCTACAGTACAGGATTTTTTATAGATGAAGAGGCCAAAACAGTACAGGCTTTTTTCATAGATGAAGAGGCCAAAACACTACAAGAAATGTGAACGATTTATCTAATGTCTTCAAGCCAGTTACATGACAGAGCTAGAACTAGAACCTAATCCTTGGCCAAACGCCCTTTCAAGTATGAGGTGCTAGTTTTTGAGACTCTTGAATACTGGAACTAAAAAAGCACTTCACGTGCCAGCTCTCACGAAATACCTGAGGACAGACATTCACTCATCAGCCTGTCAGCTGATGGCTGACTTGGTAACAATGTATGAACATGCTTTTCTGAAAACTGAAGGTATCCTGGCTTTATATCCATTTCCACTTGTTAGCTGACAGGCATGTGCATACCACAAAAGCCAAAGAGAAACAACCGTGAGAAAATTTCATACTTGCCAGCACCAACCAATACTAGAGTCTTTAGTCCTAACTATTAGATTTATCTGTCTGGCAGCTAATGTTAGAGCAAAAATCACCACAATCTATGTCAGTGCAGAAAAGCTGTCTTTGATAACGGCCTTCTAACTAGATGAATTACTAGCTAATAATGGAATCAATGTGATTTCAGGGAAACTATTTTAAATTACAAATATAGTAAACGTATTTATACATATACACTGTTGACTTTTTTTTTTAAGGTGGAGTCTTGCTCTGTCGCCCAGGCTGCAGGGCAGTGGCATGATCTCGGCTCACTGCAACCTCTGCCTCCTGGGTTCAAGCAATTCTCCTGCCTCAGACTCCCAAGTAGCTGGGGCTACAGGCACATGCCACCATACCTGGCTAATTTTTTTGTATTTTTTGTAGATACGGGGTTTCTTCGTGTTGGCCAGGCTGGTCTCAAACTCCTGACCTTGTGATCCACCTGCCTTGGCCTCCCAAAGTGCTGGTATGAGCCACCACGCCCGGCCTGTTGACTTCTTTTAAAAGTAGAATGTTTCTTCGAATTTCAGATTTCTTAACTGCTGGCTTTAAAAAATTTGCTGACTCTTGTAAGAAGGAACACCCACCCTTGGAAAACGTCATGCTGTAAACAGTTTAGTCTATCTTGTAATACCAAAGCTACTGCCAGTTTATAATATGATCAAACTAAACTATTCATCTTGAATTAATAAACACTCCAAAATAAAGCTTTTTAAATGTAGTTTTTTCTTAGCTCATAATATTTGTTTCCGCGGGTTTACTTCAATAGGTTTGGAATCTAGCATAACTGGGAAAAAGTGCAAGCAACTATAGATGGATAATACCTGTTGGTATATATAACGAACATATCAATATATTCGTCAGCTACATGTGATTATTAATCCATTCCCCTCTTTCTTCATCTAAAGTTAATTATGACAAAAGTAAAATTAGCTACTAATTATTTATTCAAATCAGCAAAATCTCAATTAATGATTTTTTTTAAAGTTCATCTATCATTTAGTTGTCAGATTCCTAATAAGTATTAAGACACTAAGATATCATCTATAACTATGCCATGTTCCCCAAAATGTACACTGTAGTTGCAAAGAATGCACACGTAAAGCTGTTTACCCTTCAGCAGGGTCCAATGCTAGAGCTCTGGGACTATCTAGGTCTTTCCACACCAAAACTTGTCGGTGCTGCCCATCCAACTTTGACACCTCAATTCGATTTGTTCCTGTGTCTGCCCAGTACAAGTTCTTCCCAAGCCAGTCTACTGCCATGCCTTCTGGATAATCCAAGCCGAATTCTACCACGTGTTCCAGAGCACTGCCATTCATAAAGGCTCTGCTGATGGTCTGCAAAATACAATGAACAACTAAGTCATACGGGGTAAGTTTAAACTCTATCCAGAAAGAAGGTTTAGTTTGGTTTTTGTCAGGGGCAAGAGGATCCAGAAGGGCCAAGAGTCATTGTATTTCCTAATAAAATTCACATAACTTGAAAGTACAAAAAAATCTGATGTCAATCTCTAAGAAATGCAACTTCAAGTTTTATTGCCAATTCAGGGGAAATTTTTATAATACTAAAGAATCAAAAAATTTGGTTCTAATAGCAGAATCACTTTTAAAATTTATCAGTAATCAAGTGGAAAGCTGTGACCACAATGCTACAGATCCTACCTACTAGTCAATTTTCTAAAGGTGCTTAAGATATGCCAATTCATAATCCCTACCATATAAAATGAATGTAACTGTTATCATACTACCACTATAGCTCTGAATCCCATAAAATTTTAAAAAATAATATTTGAAACTAATCATAGATACTACATCTTATAAAGTACTATCCTAAGTACTTTGTGTCCATAGATTTTCTCATTTAATACAATAGTCCTGCAAGTATGGCATTACCCCTATTTTTTTTTTTTTTTTTTTTTTTTTTTTGAGATGGAGTCTCACTCTGTCACACAGGCTAGACTGCAGTGTCATGATCTTGGTTCACTGTAACCTCCACCTTCCAGGTTCAAGTGATCCTTGTGCCTCAGTCTCCTGAGTAGCTGGGATTACAGGTGTGCACCACCACACCCAGCTAATTTTTGCATTTTTAGTAGAGACAGGATTTCGTCATGTTGGCGAGGCTCGTCTCAAACTCCTGACCTCAGGTGATCCTCCTGCCTCAGCCTACCAAAGTGCTGGGATTACAGGTATAAGCCAACTCCCTGGCCACCCCCCTATTTTCAAGATGAGGAAATTTAGAAGATCACCTGATGCAAACCAAGATTGATTTCATTTATTCATTTAATAAATTTAACTGAACACCATTAGAATCCAACTCTGACTCCAAAACCCCACACAAGTTATCTGAAACAAAACCTAAACAATCTGGAAGAAGAAAAGATTATTCTTCAGATTTATAGGTCTAGAGCTTCCTCTCTCTGACCATCCTGGTATTCTTTTCAGTAACTATTCTAGGAAGAAGAAAATAAAGAACAACTCATTATAGGCCTTTTCCGCCTCAGTCAGGCCCTAAAACTTTGTTTAAAGTAAATCAAGACTTTTTGTTTAAAGTAAATCAATAGCCATTTTATGTGAATAACACATTTTCTTACTCAGCTACTTGAAGAAAATGTCATTCAACATTTTCAAATGGAAGAAAGTAGAGGAAGACTATGGCTTGCGGTTTAACAAACTCTGGCAAAGTATCTTGTATTAAAAAGCATCTAATAAAATACTGAATGGGCCTTTCCCTTCACTTAAAAACTTAAGGGTTTTGGCCTGGGCATGGTGGCTCACGCCTGTAAACCCAGTACTTTGGGAGGCCAAGGTAGGTGGATTACAAGGTCAGGAGTTCGAGACAAGCCTGGCCAGTATGGTGAAACTCTGTCTCTACTAAAAATACAAAAATTAGCTGAGCATGGTGGCACATGCCTGCTAGTCCTAGCTACATAGGAAGCTAAGGCAGGAGAATCACTTGAACCTGGGAAGCAGAGGTTGCAGTGTGCCGATATCATGCCACTGTACTCCGGCCTGGGCAACAGAGCAAGACTCCATCTCAAAAAAAAAATTAACAAACAAAACACACACACAAACACACACACACACACACACACACACACACACACACACACACACACCCCTTTAAAGGTTTTTGGTGAACTCTGCCTGTCAAGCAATGAGGGAAGCAGATCATGGCATGAAGATTCAGAAATTCTAGAAGTTCTCCCTTTTGGTCCCTAGATTTAATATTACAATTCTTTTGCTAACCTTGAGTGATATATCAGTCCAGTAAATTCGGTTGTCTGTCACATCAAAATCCAAAGCAGAAGCTTCCTTGACACCAGTGAGTGGAATAGCCACATTATTATTGTTTGTTTCCAAAGAAATTCGTCTGATATCTGCTCTCCGTGAAAACAAAAGGAAAGCCTCTGGGACAATGCAGGTCTTCATGTCACTGATGAGTTCAAAGCCAATAGGGCAAGCACAGCGAAGGCCCTGAGGTCTATAGAGGCAGAGATGACTACATCCCCCGTTTTCCTCCGCGCAGGGGTTGGAACCTAAAAGATTAATTATAAAAGGGCATAGAAGAACACACACATTGACACATTCAACATATTTTCACTTTTAAATTACTGAGTGTACAGTTCACAAATGCCTATGATTATGTCTGCTCCCAATCTCAAGTTTCAATTCTAATGTCACAAACAAGCAATATACAGATTAACAGGGAGTAAAAGCATGGTGGAATATTTTCCTTTTATATCCATAGCAAGCTTTAAAATAAGGTACATTATTCATACAATTGGACTGAATTCTTTTGATGAAGGTATGCATGTGCCTGTGCATGTGGACTGAGCCCTTCAATTCAAACTAGGTAACCAGAGTAGTAAATCAACATTTAAAAGGTCTCTTCTCAGTTCAAAAGAAAAAAAAAAAAGGAGGGGAGTTTCTAAATTGCCACAAAACATCAATAATTTACACTGCTGACTATCTCCATCTTTTTCCAACCCTGGTTTCCATTACAAAGAAAGTTTTGGAATTACTTACCAATCACTCGATGAACATTTGTGGCCTTTAGGCCCATGAGGTCAGGCAGCTGATCTATGATAACTTCCCTCTCTGCACTTCGTTTATGTACTCTTTCAATGCTACGCCTCTGCCAGTCAGTCCAGTAAACGTAGTCACCCAATAAAGTAAATCCAAATATGTGAGGAATTTTGTCTTCCACTAATACTCGTCTCCCAGTGCCATCAGTATTTATAACCTTCAGGTTTAAATTCAAAAGAGAAGAGGATGAAGTATATATTTATTCTTCATGTAAAAATGACAAATCCCACTACCTGTTGCATAAAAATCCAAGAGTTATCTTTGTATTCCTATTACAATGCTTTCTCAAAATTACAACACGATGATTTCATAAAAATGATTTCAAATATTCCGTATGAGCCTCTATATTTGACCACTTCCCTCCCGCCCCCTCAAATTTCATATTTCTCTTCCTTCCAAAAATTCTGGCGCCTTTAGATTATGCAACTCTTCTATTAAATAACTGTGGCAAAATTAAAAATACAGTATCATCACCTTAAGTTTGCACGTTTTCAAACTATAATAGTACCTTCACATACATTATTTTATCATATATTTTGTTTTATAACATATTTTATTTTATCCTGAGAGCTTGGCCTATGGAAACTGAGATTTATGTAAGGACACACAGCTTATAAACAGAGTTGATGTCTTTTTCAGGACTCTTTTCACTTAGCATGCTTTTTATTTTGCTGTTGTCAGTAATAGCAAAAAACAGATAAAAGGGATCTTAATAAATCTCTCACTCCAGAGATTACAATCACAAAAGTATGTGGATTATATGACACCCTCTCTGCATCTAAAGAGGATGCACATTCTCTTTCCAACTACTTCATATTGGTAGTTGGACATTATTAAATTCACTCTGGCATTCATATTGCATTCACAGTGCATTCACCACACACTATTCAGTGTTGACTTACTTGGAATACCTTTAGTGGCATAATATAACTAATATTTGCATATAAGATTATATCTGATACCTTTTGGGGATGGGTAGGAGCAGATACCGTTCACACGTACATGTTTTTAGTAGGAAATAACATTTCTAAAGGTTAATTTGCCTAGCACACAGGCCACTTTAAGTGGCAGAAATGGTCGCAGGTGAGGATTTGAACAGTGGGACTTTGGAAGCCTTGCTCCATATTTCAGAACAGAAGAAGGTCTTCTCAGTATCTATTGCAGCATTTCCAACTGCATCTCCAGGAACATGTACTGCTACCTAATTTAAAATGTCATATACTTAACAGCGAACCTATATTCTCCTAAAGCGGGCAGTTCAATCATCCTATCCAACACAGAGTGATACACATTCTGTATTATACAACACTAAAATATTACTTTCTTACAAGTTTGTGGTATGTTAAAATATGCCTGATTTGGTTTTATTCTTAGTTTTAGTTCTATCCTCTTTTGCATTATCTTACATTTAATAAATTACACTAATTTTGCTGATCCCTACATTCAAATGTTGGCTTTCCTATTAAAATTTGCTGATGTAAAAGTATAAACTAGATGCCCAAAATTAAACTTTTAAAGAATAACACTTACATTTCTACTTCAAAACTATTACAGAATCAACTAAGAAAATCTTTCAGCTATATCACTCTACAACATTTTTGTTTATTTTGATAAATAGTTTAAACAAAAGATGGATTAAAGATGAATTAGAAAAATTGGGGGGGGGGATGGTGGCTCATGCCTATAATCCCAGCACTTTGGAAGGCCAAGGTAGGAGGATTACTTGAGCCCAGGAGTTCAAGACCAGACTGCACAAAATGGCAAGGTCCTGTCTCTACAGAAAATACAAAAAAATTAGGCATGGTTGGATGAGTCTGTAGTCCTAGCTAGTCGGAGGCTAAGGTAGGTAGATTGCTTGAGTCTGGAAGTTTGAGACTGCAGTGAGCTATATGATCAAGTCACTGCACTCCAGCCTAGGTAAACTCCAGCACAGGCAAACAATTTTTAAAAAGAAAGAAAAAGAAGAATGCAATTAAAAATCACTGTGAGAAAAATAACTGCCACAATTCCAAGATCTTTTTAGCTCACATAATTCTGCATCTTCTATTTAGCAGTTTCCCTTCATTCTTCTGTTCTCTAAAAATCTCTCATGATCATTAAATATACTGTGGCACAAATAGATCTGTATATCAAATATAAGGTTTATTACTCAGTGGGTACCCTTAAGTAAGCTCTCGCAAATAAAATAGGGACAGAGCCACTGCCACCACTGAATTAATGAAGGATCAAATAAAATAATGCTAAATATACAGCACCGTATTAGATATATAATAGTTGCACTATCTGGTAAACACGGGTTCCTGCCTTTTAAAATCATTTTATTAAAATGCTTTAGGTTCTAAATGTAAACAGCTAAATGATCCTATTTAATTATTTAATGCAGTGCTTCAAAATAAAAATACATAAATATAAAAGAATACATGGAAATAAAAGACCAAACTACTACTCACTATTAAACTGAAGATAAAAACCAAGAGACATTTATATATCCTGAAATTATGAGAAACTACACAGCTACAGCCTCCTGTTTCTTACTCCTATTTTCATTGTTTACTTTTGCTAGTCAGATATAAAGTAACTAAAACAGTCAACAGAAAAAAGCAAATATTTGACAGTTTCACAGGAGTACACTTTTGCTGCCCTACCAGACCCCTAATCCACTTCCCCGCAAATCAAACATTAGTAAAGACATCTAGTAAATGCAAACCACCATGACAGACATGACGAACACTGACAGGTTTAGAACAGGGCCTCTTCCAGCTAAGGTATTACCATCTAATTGGAGAGGTAAATGATATTTACATTAAAATCACACACATATAACCTCTCTGGTCTGAAAGTAATCAGGAAAAACTTGAGGAAATAGGAGTTGAAATTAATCTTGAAGAATTAGAATTTTGACAAAGAGAAAGAGAAAAGGATTTTCCAGAATAAAAGAAATGATATGAGTTCAGGGATAGCAAAGCCAAGGATACACATAACGTGTTTGACTTTGACAGAAATGCCTTGACTGAGGCAGAAGGAACACAAGGGGGACTCAAAGGATACAGCATCAAGCAGATACCACCCTATGGCAGGTATTAAATTCCAAGATAAGGAGAATTACAGAAAACAAGAAGCTTCTGAAAGCACTTTAAGAAG
Organism: Sapajus apella; assembly: GCF_009761245.1. Classification (NCBI taxonomy): domain Eukaryota; kingdom Metazoa; phylum Chordata; class Mammalia; order Primates; family Cebidae; genus Sapajus; species Sapajus apella. The sequence continues at coordinate 647,816 of NW_022437024.1, forward strand.
AGTGACACAATAAACATGTATTTCAGAAACATTTCATTTACCTCTGTCACTCTGTTTAGGTTGTGTGAAACATAAATATTTTAAATGTAGAATTATGAAATAAATATAGAATTATGGTTAGCAAAATATTTTCAATTTCTTTGAGATGGCAAGAGAGGTCCGAAATCCCTTATCTGGAAGTCAGCATCAGTTCTATTCCTGAATTCAGACTGTGGTTTGTTTTTGTTTTTCAAGAAAGGTTAACACAATGCACATAGTATACCACCTCTACTTGAGTCCAGGGCAGCACTTTATTGCCAAACATGTTAATATTTCTGCCATAAAAGATGACCAGGCACGGTGCCTCGTATATGTAATCTCAGCACTCTGGGAGACTGAGGTGGGCAGATTACCTGAGGTTAGGAGTTCGAGACCAGCCTGACAAACATGGTGAAACCCCATCTCTACTACAAAAACAAAAATTAGCCGGACATAGTAGCTAATGCCTGTAATCCCAGCAGCTGCTCAGGAGGCTGAAGCAAGAGAATTGCTTGAACCTGGGAGGCAGTGGTTGCAGTGAGCCAAGATCACACCACTGCACTCCAGCCTGGGCGAAAAGAGCAAAATTCTATCTCAGGAAATAAATTAATTAATTAAAAAAATAAAAGTATGCCTGCAGTGTGGGATAATGACTACAAACAGTCTCACACTGGTTCAGGTCAGGATTTTCACCCAATGAATTAACAAAAGCAGCATTTGGTTTTCAGAGCTCTTTGGATTTCAGGATTACAGAAAAAAGATTACAGACCAGAAATGCTTTGCTCATCTTCTCTTCAGTCCCTTGACAAAACTGGAGTTTGGATCAGTGTTAATGCTGCTCTAGATACAAACAAGGGTCTCAGGAAGAAGTGACCAAAGGAAACACTGAAAAGAAAAAGGTCTTCAAAAACATTTGCTGAAACGACAACAAATGAAGACTGTGATGAAAGTATAAGAAGGTCAATGAAGGTATTAACAATGAAGGTATTAAGAACAGCATAGTGGGCCATGCGCCGTGGCTTACACCTGTAATCCCAGCACTTTGGGAGGCCGAGGTGTGGAGATCGCCTGAGGTTAGGAGTTCAAGACCAGCCTGGCCAACATGGTAAAAACACCGTCTCCACTAAAACTACAAAAATTAGCTGGGAGTGGTGGCACATACTTGTAGTCCCAGCTACCTGGGAGGCTGAGGCAGGAGAATCGCTTGAATCCTGAAAGGCAGAGGTTGCAGTGAGCCGAGACAGCACCACTGTATACCAGCCTGGACAACAGAATGAGACTCCATCTCATAAAACAAACAAACAAACAACAACAACAAAAAAGAATGGTACAGTGGCGAGGAACTCCAAATAGTTCCTGAGAAGCCACAACTAATGATTTGGTTACCTGTACCCAATTGGGCACTAATCCCTTCTAACCATTCCTTGTTCTCTCACTCTAAAAGCAAAAACTAAAAGACCTTTTTTTTTGATAATGAAGTAAACACAAAAGCAAGATCTATCAATTCATGTCTATTTCAAATTAAGCAATGTAATTAAGATTTATTAAAGACTTTTTTTAAACCTCATTTTGTAAGCACACAGTTTCCTTTAATTCCCGATCTCCTTTTTCTCATCTGTGGAAGTTTTTACAATAGATTTGGATCTAAAACAGCGCTGTCCAGGAGAAGAATAACACAAGCCACAAATGTATGTCGTATGTGTCCATTTAAAATTTTCTAGTAGTCATACTAAAAAATACAAAACACGCCAGGCGTGGTGGTTCACACCCAGCTAGTCAGGAGGTTGAAGCAGGAGTATCACTTGAACCTGGGAGGTGGAGGTTGCAGCAACCTGACACTGCACCACTGCACTCCAGTCTGGGTAAAAGGGTGAGACTCCATCTCAAAAACAGTACAGAACAGTAGACAGAATTTTAATATACTTTATTTAATCTAAGACATCCAAAATTATTCTATCTCAACATGCAATCAATATTAACAATTTTATTAATGGCATCTATGGGTTTTTTTAAAAAATACAATAGGTCTTCTTAGTATGTGTTTTATAATTAAAGCACATCCCAATTCAACCTAGGCACATTTTAAGTTCTGCAGAGCCACACATAGCTAGTGGCTATATACTGCACTGTGCTAGATTAGAGTCTTCAGAGTGGTGACTATATACAGCCTACAATAAAATTAATTGGCTCCTTTTTTAGTTTAGATCACTGTCCCCTACCTGTCACTTTCACGCTTACCGCAGATACACCAGGCTCAGTAAAGCTTCAAACAAATGTCTTTCATTTAGTCTTCCTTTCCTCCTAACTATATACTACTTAATTCTAATATGAAGTTAAAATTACTTCACACACACACAAAAAACACAGCCTGTGACAAAAAAAAATACAAGCTTTTTTCTTCTTGTCACATTTGCAAGTATACATATAAGACACTAGCTGAGAGGTTAAGAGGAGCAACAAAGATCTGATTCTTTCATTTCTTTTAGGCTCTTTCAAAAAGGAAGCATTAAGACCATAGGTGTATTATTAGAGAACCCACTTCAGCCATCTCCTTAGCCCTCCCACTTAAGATGAGCCGCATTCTACATCAAACATGTACTAATAATGGTTAAAACTGGGTAGTTCAAGGTCGTCTTTACTCTGCTTTCCACGCTCTGACATTTTCCATAATTCTTTTTTTTTTTTTTTTTTGAGACGGAGTTTCGCTCTTGTTACCCAGGCTGGAGTGCAATGGCGCGATCTCGGCTCACCGCAACCTCCGCCTCCTGGGTTCAGGCAATTCTCCTGCCTCAGCCTCCTGAGTAGCTGGGATTACAGGCAC
>NW_022437024.1:650664-752140 GCF_009761245.1 Sapajus apella
CAGCCTCCTGAGTAGCTGGGATTACAGGCACGCGCCACCATGCCCAGTTGATTTTTTGTAGTTTTAGTAGAGACGGGGTTTCACCGTGTTGACCAGGATGGTCTCGAACTTTTGACCTTGTGATCCACCCGCCTCGGCCTCCCAAAGTGCTGGGATTACAGGCGTGAGCCACCGCGCCCGGCTTCCATAATTCTTAAAAAATGAAGAGAAAAAGCTAAGGAGCAAGTCTAAGGACACATGAATAATGATGATGATGACAATTGCTATTATTAATAAATGCTATTATCATTTTTGTTGTTAATATGATATACAAAGGAATTATAAGGATCCTCTGAAGAGATTAAGGGATAACCAGCTTAAACAAAATCTGACAGTAAGGCTTTGCATCTAAACACACAGATAATGTATTTTCCTTCGCACAAAGTCCAATGACTACTTTCTGAAATGTTTCCTTCAATTACTTTTGTAGAGGAGGTGACACTATTAGAAAACAGGCTTCTCCGCTAAATATTTCTCATGTACCAGCCAAACAATCTTCTTCTATTGGGCACAAATACCATAGTGAAACAAGAATATGTTGCTCTGTCTTAAGAAATCACTATGCCATTTCTCATATTCTTGTAAAAGTTTTGGACAGGTTACTAGGTCTATAAATACAGCTTTAAGTACCTTATGTTTAAAATAACACAAATCCTGACAAAAGCTTGTTTGTATATTCTGCACCCAGGACAAATGAACCATTTAGGCAATTCCAAAAGATTACACTTATGTTTTAAAAACTGCACCAATGTTAATTAAATCTGGCAACTCTTAAAGGTGTGCTTCACTGTATTACCTCAGAGTGGGTTTAATTAGTTAAACCGAAATTAGGCTTCTGTCACTTCTAAAATCTAACGCCAAATCTGAACCAGAGTCTCCAGTGGTTTCAGCTGCTTTGACCACACTGTGGTATTGGTTTAACACTCTGAGGCATTCTGAAATATTCTAAACCGCAGTGAGAATATAGGCTACAACAGGAAATAGATGTGGGTTAACCATAACATTATCTGCACAAAGAATAGGTAATGGCAAATCTTCTACAGACATTACATCCAGTTTTTGAGTCGTTTCATCAGCTCATTAAATGTCAAGACAGGATTACCCATGCAATCCTGGAATGCAGCCAGTCTACTACCAAAATTGCTGCTACACAACTTCGCTTGACAAGACAAGTTTAAGGAATAGATGACAGGAGGACAACCAAGCATCCACCATAAAATGTGCTAGAATGGAAATGCTATAAAGTTCTAGAAGAGAAATTCAAATTATGCCCAAAATGAACCACTCCTCTTCTAAAGTTCCAGCCAATATCCAAAACAAACAGTTAATTAAAAGCTTATACATAAGAGAGACAGATATGACTAAGGGTTGGGAAGTATATTTTTTCTTTGATAACTTCATAGAGCATAAAATATAATTTCACAAAAATGGCATTTTAAAATAACATAGAATATTATCCATAAAAATAACATTTCAACCATGCCAAATCTCACTGAGGTGACAAGCACAGAGAAATGCTTTGGACTTAGTAGGTGAAGTAAAGGGACACCATGTACCTGTTTGAGAGGGCAGAAGAGGCAGTTACAGTGATATATTCAAAGCCTTTCAACCTATTTCAAGATATATTATGTCTGAGTACATATAAGTGATTTTTAAATACAAAAAGAAAAAGTAGCATAGCTACTCTGGGTAGTTTTATATTTTTTGGAAAGGAGTCATGCACTGAATATTAAACATTTGCAATTGCTATGCTCTTTTTCTGTTAGACCTAAGAATTACTACTGTGACCAAAGCTTTCTAAAATCTGAATTACTACAGGAAATAAAAAAATTGAGAATGGATTTCCAGATGAAGGCATCATGATGATGAATGTCAACATCTTGGTCAATACTCAACTGCTTCATAAGACACTTCTGAAAGCTTCATTATCCTGAGGCCCCAAAAACCAAATAGGGAAAAAGATTAACATGTTAACAAAGGAAAACTGCCCTCTTTGCTCTCATTCTTTTTAAGCACAGCTAAAATAAATTCTTTTTTTTGGAGACACGGTCTTGCTCTGTTGCCCAAGGTGGAGTTCAGTGGCATGATCTCAGCTCACTGCAAACTCTGCCTCCTAGACTCAAGTGATACTCCCACCTCAGCCTCCAGAGTAGCTGAGACTACAGTTGCAAACCACCATGCCTGGCTAATTTTTGCACTTTTTGTAGAGGTGGGATTTCGCCATGTTGCCCAGTCTGGTCTCAAACTTCTGGGCTCAACTGATCTTCCCATTTCACCCTCCCAAGTAGCTGGGACTCCAGGAGTACACTACCAGAAGCAGCTAATTTTTATTTTCTGTAGAGACAGGGATCTTACTATATTTATCCAGGCTGGTTTCAAACTCCTAGACTCAAGGGATCCTCCCAACTCAACCTCCCAAAGTGCCGAGATTACAAGTGTGAGCCACTGTGCCCAGTTATCAACTGGCAATTTTCAAATAGGAGTTCACAAATTTATTGTTATGCAATGCACCCCAAACAGACACAACATAACAGGACAGCACCATGTTTACAACTCAATGAACATAAGTCCAAAATCCAGGTGCTCTGTTGAGCTGTGGAATCTAATGATGGAGTTTATCAATATCATTCTTCTGTGATCATATGTTACGAAGATTTGAAGAGAAATATGTATCTACACACACAATACATATTGTGTGGTAAAGTAGCAGATATGGGCAAAGATTCAGGCATTTGAATTAATTATTTTGAATACTTCTCAAACTGAAAGTATAATCAATTTTTTTTTTTAAAGCAGAGTCTCACTTTGTTGTCCATGCTGGACTGCAGTGGCCCAATCTCAGCTCACTGCAACCTAGGTAAGTGATTCTGCCTCCTGGGTAAGTGATTCTCATGCCTCAGCCTCCTGAATAGCTGGATTACAGGCATGTGCCACCATGTCCAGCTAATTTTTGTATTTTTACTAGAGACAAGGTTTTACCATATTGGCCAGGCTGGTCTCGAATTCCTGGCCTCAAGTGATCTGCCTGCCTCAGCCTCCCAAAGTGCTGGATTACAAGTGTGAGCCACTGTGCCCAGGTCAAACTGAAGGTATAATCAATTTTTAAAAAACACAATGTAATGAATTGGCAAAGATTCAAATGGAAGTACTTGCTGATACTTGTCATATTATCAGAAGAGCCTTATCTCAACAATATATATTATTATAATTTCTTAAAGAGGAATTAATCTTACAAACCAACAGTAAAAAAAAAAGTTATCAACAGGTTCCTATGTTTTCTTAACAGTACACAGACTAAGATGCCAGACAAAGAAATTCCTTTAAAAAAAAGAAGTTTGAATGCTTGGGAAACAAATTTTCTTATTAGAGTTTTGATGAAATAAAGGAAGTTATCATAGGAAAATGTAGCCCTGCAATTTCAGGCTTAGAATATGAAACAGAGCATTCACCAAATGCCAAGTTTTCATCACACATCATACAAAACAGTATCTTCTTTATTCAAAATTTCTTGGTACTAAAGTTTCTAATCTGTTTCTGTTTCCCAACAAAGTTGTGCCAGGTAAAATTAGATTTGTACAAAACTAGCTATGAACATTGTATCCTCCTAAAGTAGGGAAGCTTACTCTAAGATTAAAGCAAATACACATGCTCTTAAAGTAAACAAGGAAAATCTCTTTTTACCTATACTATCAGGTGTTGCTGCACTGTCAGCAAAAACTCAGAAATGAAAGTGGGGAAGAGGAACCAAAATAAAAAGTATATAATGAAAAAATAAGTCAGGCACGGTGGCTCACGCCTATAATCCCAACATTTTGGGAGGCTGAGAGGGGTGGATCGTTTGAAGTCAGGAGTTCTAGACCAGCCTGGCCAACATGGTAAAACCCCGTCTCTAAACTAAAACTAAAAAACTAAAACTACAAAAATTAGCCAGGCATGGTGAGCACACCTGTAATCCCAGCTACTAGCGAGGCTGAGGCTGGAGAATCATTTGACCCTGGGAGGTAGAGGTTGCGGAGAGCCAAGATCACGCCACCGCACTCCAGCCTGGGTGACAGAGTGAGATCCTGTCTCAAAAAAAAAAAAAGAAAAGAAAAAAAACTGTGAGAAAAATTTGGCTATGACAATACTATTGTTTTCGTTGCCAATCAGTTAAATGCATATATAACAAGAAAAGCAACCTCAAGAAAACATAAGCTAACAGTACATTCTTAATTTTGTACCATCACCAAAAAAATGCTTTAAATCTATAAATTATCAATGATATATCTTTGCTGTTAGTAAGAAGTACTACAGGTCCTCAGTGCAACAAATGTTTTCAGCAGTAAAACCTGACTTAAAAAAAAGAAGGAATGCTGTTAAGACACAATGTTGTTCTGCCTACTGCAGGGTCATATAAAACAGAAATAAAGGCTTTTGATCTTTTCCCTATCAAAAACATGAAAATCCTTCTTTCTGGCAATGCATTAATACTTATTATGGGAAGGCCCCAGAACAATATAGTAAAAACAGGGCGGTGGCAGAAGTATAGTGCAGACAAGTAAACTAGGTTTGTCCACAAAAGGTGATGACATCATTTCAGCATAATGAAGAAGAGACATAAGCAAGTACTAGCAAGCACCTTTTAAATAACACCTACAGATAAGTAGCCACTATCACCTGGCAAGCAGGGAAAACAGACGTACCCTCACATACATGTTATTCTATTAAAGCAGGAGCCAAATACCACAACCATCTTTTAAAAAATGTGACATCATTAGCAAAGCCCTATGCTCAGTCCCTCCTTCCAGAGCTTATTATAAACTTTAGGTTAAATCTATTCATTCTTTCTACAACTCTGTACAATTAGGAAAAAAAAAAAAAATCACATATAATACCCATTCCTTCTCCCTGGTTTCCTTAATGTAGCCAGCATCTGGTACGTCACCACTTAAAAAGAGGAAGTAAGAGGCTGGTCTAAAAAATTTCCACCAGCTCCCAGGGAAAAGCAGCTTTCATTCTTCGGCATGACAAAAGCTAGGAAGTTTTCTAAGGAAAATGGGCCTAGAAGGGAAAATGTCACCCAGACTAGAGTTAGATCAGTGTCTGGGATCAGCTGCTGCTAACAAAAGGCTAGCAAATAACACTTCTTGAAAAAAGAGGGATTTTAAAAATTATGTATCTTTCTAAAAGTTCTTAAGTTCAGTATTACCAAGTTAGGGAGATGAAAAGCTGGTGGTAGCAGTTGCTCCTATAATCACTAACGGTCTCAGGATGGGAAAACCCAACAGTTTTTCTACCCCAGTTATGCAAGACTAATTTAGATGAAGAGCTGCACTCTTTCTTTAGTTGCCAAGTATCAGATTTTACATCAACATAAGAAGAGAATAAATAACTACCTGCTCTATTTCTTAGATGTGCTTATGTAAATAAAATGACAAAAGCACTCATGTCCTAATAGTGAAACCTCATCAGAATCTCCAAGGGAAATTACAAAGGGGGGTCTTCATGCGTACAGAAGTAAATTTACCCCAAATATCAATCTGTAAAAAGGGGACAAAGAATAAACAGCAGTTGCATTCCAGCAAACCCAGAAGGAGAAAGATGGATCTAAAAATCAGATTTATGGCTGGCAGAGCCTTTGCTGATTCAAAGAACAAATGAACGAACGAACGAAAAAATTAAAAACAGGTTTAAGGATATTAGTACCATACAGGGAAGAAGGAAAGAAGGGGTGAAGGAGCCAATGACACCACTGTGTGTGCGTGTGTGTGTGTGTGTGTGTGCGCGCGCGCGTGTGCGTGCGTGCGTGCAGCTCAAGAAAACGTAACAAAGAGGTTAGGAGGAATTCTAATTTCAAGATCTACTGCACTCACTGCAAACTAAGAAAATAAATCCTAGTCAATATCATATATTGTTATATATATTTATATATAAAAGGGTATTAATTTTTATTCTTAAAGACGGTCACTCAGAACCTCCATAAATTCTAATGTCTTTATCTGAATCCCTTCTGCAACTATTTGTGATTTTGAATAAATTTCCATATCTAAAGTATTTTACCTGAAGTGGGGAAAATAAGACTTGAAGTAGTCTCAGTAAGAAAAAAATGATTTTATTTTCAGACTAATCAGTTAGTCAGAGCAGGCTAAGACGGCCAAAACCAAACATGGAATTTAAAAAACCCTATGTGATAATAAATCAAGTGCATTCCCTTATGTAAATTGTCTTGCTACAGATATTCTTCTAAAACATATGGGTTTTAAGCTGTTTTCCTAAGCGTATTCATACCTATACACTCCTATATGGTTCATAATCTACAGATGTGAACTAGATGGGATGAGGTAGGCAATCCATATGCAAGCAGACCAAAATGAAGCTATAAGCCTGTCTGAAACGTGAACTCATAACCTTTGTCTCATTAGCACTGCACTCCAACTGTTAAAAGATTCAAACATCAACTTGGATTTGAAAAAAGTGGGAGGCAGTGAAATACTAACAGGGAGAAAATTTATGGAGTTTACGCAAAATTTTCTATTAATGAAAACCAGCTGCAACAACAACAGACGCTGTTTTCAGTATTTGAGGCTGGTGGAATACTAATGGGTTTCTTCTATTCCAAGTTTCCATTTTGGAAGCAAGGCTCTTTAAATCATTATTCAACTCAGAGTCCTGGGCACTCTACAGAATTACCTTTCTAAAACAACTGTTAGAGTCTAGGCCCGGCACGGTGGCTCAAGCCTGTAATCCCAGCACTTTGGGAGGCCGAGGCGGGTGGATCACGAGGTCAAGAGATCGAGACCATCCTGGTCAACATGGTGAAACCCCGTCTCTACTAAAAATACAAAAAATTAGCTGGGCCCAGGAGGCGGAGGTTGCGGTGAGCCGAGATCGCGCCATTGCACTCCAGCCTGGGTAACAAGAGCGAAACTCCGTCTCAAAAAAAAAAAAAAAAGAGTCTAAATTTTCTGTCCATTAGATGTATACAGTGTCTCTCTGAAGAGCCATTTAAAGCCATCCTTATATGAGAAGTTTCCCCCAAAGGAAAATTGAGATCCTAACTCTGTTTTATCTATGTTATCCATAAGATCTGTAGCAAAGTCTAATTCAAAGTTGTTAATTTTAAACTTAACACCAATATGAGGGATATATGCCACTAACAAAACATGGTGATAAAATATTCATCACTGATTATTTTCACCATAATCTATTTGATTGCCACAAACTTAATTTCCACCATTTGGTAAATACTTTTTCCCAAGCTTTGGTTAATTAGTCTTATTCCCACACAGCCCATAAATCAATTTTACAACTGTTTGCATGTAACCATCATAATATTTAATATATTCTACCATCTGCCCCAATACCAGTAACTGCAATAAGATATATATACATATAGGCTTTGTTTTCCTAACTTAGGACAGCCAGTTCTTCCAGTATAGATCTTACATAATTTTGGTTTGCAGAAATTTCCCCTAGGAAATTCAGGCAGTGGCTTTACCCAGAATGAGGAAAATCATTTACGTAAGCTTTTAAGACTAGAAACTGATCAACAACCGTTTCTCATACATACATCTCTCTCTATCCTAGGATTATGTGGAAGAGAATATATTATCCCTAGAATCATGAAGGTTGAGTAAAATTTCTGTAAAAGGTACCTTTGGCACCCCAGACAACTGTTAAGTAGTAAGCATATCTGTACTCAAATTATTATACTATTGACTCAAAACCCATTAAAAAGTGGCTTCAAAATCAAAAGGCAAAAAACAAACCTCAATTTTGTCTGTTTTGGCGTCTCCCCAGTATATTTTGCCTTCATCATAATCCAAGGCTAAACCATTTGGCCAACCAAGAGATGTGTTAACCAGTACTACACGGTCAGAACCATCCAGAGCTGCTCGTTCAATTTTTGGAATTTCTCCCCAGTCAGTCCAATACATGTACCTATAGAAGTATACAAAAAAAAATGAGCTAAAAATAGATAATAAAATATAACTTTCAGAAATTCTAAAGGTGAGATCTACTCCTCCTATTACACTGGTATCATCAGTTAATGCCATAGAAAGGAAAAAAAAAAAAAAATGAAGAGTGTGTTTAAGACATTTACCATAGCAGTATATAAGATTGTAGGAAATTTTCAAATCAAACAGCATGTTCTAGAGCCAATCCTCAAAACGCCTCCCAATAATGAGATTCCAGTTTTACTTTTTTGTTGTTGTTGTTGTTAAACATTTTGTGCCCTTTTCCATGAACTTTCTCTCTTCCTTCATGGCTTGTCACCTCTGGCACAAAGGCTTATCCCAGCAATGTGGGTCAGATGGCAAACTGAATTATAAAAATAACCATTTCTTCCTGTAGTGCTAAGTGATTCTTATGGTTCCTGGATGTTTAAGTGGCTCTAGTAATTTGTCACTATGCTCGTCCTCAGAATATCGCAGTAACAATAAAATTGTTGAGTATGTAAGAAGCTGTATCTCCCTAGACTATATAGTCAGGGTGGCATGGCAAAACGAAACAAACAAACAAACAACAACAACAAACTAGGAGTAAAGCTGCATGGCCTGACAAAGTTTTGGAATTCAAGTCATTCACGTGTTTAGGGAAACATAAAGTAAGCTATATTCTTACTATAAAATACTTAAAATGGAATTGAAACTTCCAGGGGAAGGAAAAGAGTTCTGAAAACAATTTCTTTCCACATTTTTCATGGTAATGATGCAATCTGAGCAAAATCTGCAGACAACACCCAAAGTCAGCAAACATGGACTTAATTTAGAAAGAAAAAATACCTAAAACATCCAAGGCAAAAAACTAGCAATTTTTTTTAACTTGAGATTGTATTCCAATCACCTGTTTATTAGAAACCAATATATGTCATGTTATTTTAGTCAATGTTTTTAGAACCTGTGAAAAACTGAAATATCACACAGAATTTACTAACAGTAGAGCTTCTTACCCAACCATGGGATCTAACACAATAGCCCGGGGTTCTTCTAAGTCCTCTGAAATCAATATCTTCCTCATGGTCCCATTGAGCCTTGTCACTTCTATTCGATCAGTGCCAGTGTCTGTCCAATAAAGATTTCGTGCAATCCAGTCCACAGCAACACCATCAGGATGGGCAATTTGAGCAGTGACCACAAACTGACTGCCAGATCCATCTAAGAATGAACGGCGTATGGCCCTCACTTCATCATCAGTCCAGTAGATGTAGCCTTCCACAGGATCGTAATCTATGGCAATGGCATGACGGATGTCTTCTAACTGCAGAACAATGTCTGTAAAATCTGGTGTATCCAAAGAAATGCGTCTCAAGTCTGTCCTTCGAGCTAAAAGTAGTAATTCAGTGGCACCTAGAACAACAAAGCGAAATGAAAAACAGTTTGAAACCCAGAGGTAAAATTCATCCACTCTAAAGAATCAACTGAAAAATAAATATAAAATATATATTAATTATATAAATTAACATAAAAGGATATGAGCTCTCTTTAGAGTGGAAATAGAAGGTAATACAGTGAAATAGGGAGAGTCTACTCTGAGGGCAAGCTGTTTAACAACTAAGTCTTCAAATCAAGTTGTGTCACACTCTATGGTTTCATTGATTCTACAGCTTCTGGAATTAATCCAGCTATTTAAAAGTACAATGAATAATGACTATGTAATGACTAAGTAGCTGAGTATTAAAGGAGAAAGAGATATAGGATACAGAGTCTTTGTTCAAGAAGCATTTTTTAAAAAAAGATAAAGAAATCTAGGACAAGAATCTTTGTGGTTGATAGGAATGTTCTAAAATTGGATTGTGGTGATAACTGCGTAAGTCTGTAAATTTACTTTAAAAAAAGTCACTGAATTTTACACTTAAAAAATGGATGGATTTTTATATGGTATGTAAGTTACATCTCAATAAAGCTGTTTTAACCAAGAGAAATACAAGGCAATACATCACAGAATTGAGGACAAAGCAAGCTACAGAGAAGTAAACAGCAGCAATGGAGGGAAGAAACCAGATAAACGTAACACAGTGGTTAACAGCAAGAGTTGTAGATCCAATATAATCTGATTCAAGTAGCTACACAAACTTTGGGAAAATATCTAATCTCTCTAGCCTTAGTTTTCTCATCTATACCTCATAAGGTTGCTGTAGGGATCAAAGGAGATAAATACATACACAACTCAGGAAGGTACTGAACATGTAAGTACTCAAGAAACATTAACAATACTTAATATCAGTGTTAAAAAAATAAAGCACTGAATTTTAAATTAGGTTTATTTATGAAATGTTTTAAGCCCAAGCCCCAAATATTAAACCACATAACTGAAAAAGAGGGTATTGAGCTCAATCATTTTTTCATTTTAAATGTTCAAGTAAATCACCAGCAAAAAATTATCTAACTGTAAGACGCTAATAAAAGACAGTAAGCAAATTGACAGCTGAAAGAGCAAGAAAAGATTCCCAGCTAAACTAATGAGTCCAAAACAAAATACTGGCATATAAGCTTCAAGCGTCAATCTAGAATTACAAGTTAAAAAACTGGGAAAAGGAGTGAAGCCTCTCAATATCGGCTTTTTCACTCTAGAGCTAATTATAAATGAATTCCAACTTGGAGGAAATACAGCCCAAATGTGATAGCAGGAACCAAGCAGGAATAACTTTGCACAATTCACTGCCCTAGCTAACAACCAAAAGGCGCCAGCTCAGAACTTCACAAAGAAGTCATAGAGCTGTTAATTTGAGCAAGGTGATCAAAACAGAACAGTTAAACTTAAGGCTATTACATGCCAAATGCACATATGAAATTCAAAACTGGTTAAACATGTACACTTGCACTGCTGTGAGGGAGTAGAAAGACCATTATTGCTAAAATAAATCCTCTGTTTTAAAGTCAGGCTACATTTTTAAAGAAAAAAGCAACATTACAAAAACCTTTTGTTTTAAATTGAAACCAAATTGTTGTTTGCCATGGAAACCATTTGACAGGAGTCAGCCAGCTTCATCTTTTACTATGAGGATAATTTATCAATGCCAAGTCATAACAAATATACTGTACACAGACTCAATTCCATCTCTCTGACACTCTGGCCCCCTTGCCAGGGACTCTAACACACTCCAAAGTACAGGTTTCTGCTTTTCAGGTTAGATAAAGAAGCCATGGCTAAATACAACAATTTTCTTACCAGGTCTGCTGGTTGCTAGAGAACTAGATGGTGATCCATAGGGGTGAGAATGAATAACATTCTCATTAAGAAGAAAAACAGAAGAACTGGTGTCCTTCCAAACCAGAAGTCCCTTGAAATGTCCTAAATCAGTATACTTTCTCCAACATGCCCTCTCTCTATAGCAAATTAAGAGTAAGGAGAAGAGGCAAAGTGTGTTTCTTAAGTATAAAAAGTTGTTGTTTAAAACAGTACAATATGTATTTTTTTCCTTCTTCTGAAAGCATCTCTGTTGTTAAAAAGCAATTTAAAATATCATGAAATCATCTGTTATAAAATGTATCTCATATTCTTTGTAGCTAAAAGTTTAATAAACATATTTCCTTTCAGATTTCTTTGTTTACAAATGCTACCTGTTAAAAATATATTCTTTATGAGAAGTCATACTCATTTCCATAGTCATCAACTGTGATATCGATGACTATGAGATTTGATAGAAAAGATAGAGCACGTAATTTTTTTCAAAAATGTTACTTACAATGCTAAAATAATGCATAAAATAGCATTCAAATGATGTCATAGAACAAAAACACTCCTATAACCATGTGTGAATATTGTGAGATTAAGTCACTGGTCTCCCAAAGCACTATAACCTAGAGAGCCAATTATAGAAAAAACAAATCATGAGGAATTCCAATAGTTATAAACTTTTCGTTTTAGATAATATCTTCTTACCATCTTTGCAAGTTTTTCCATTCTCCAGGAGTTTGACCCCAGTGGGGCAGGCACACTGATAAAAAGGCTTGACTGGTGACATCAAACACAAATGGGAACAACCACCATTGTCAATTGCACATGGATTTGTAGCTGTCAAATATAAATCACATTGATTAATACCAATGATTACTAAGTATGCAAAGGTTAACAACCATAACATGAACAACTGTGATAAGCCAAAATTATTACCAAATGTCATGCAGGTGCTTAACTACCAAACCATCTGCAAGGAAAGGAAATAATCAGTATAAATGTACTAAGTATTTTGTATCCAAAGAAGAATATAAAAGAAGTAAAGCAGGAGATCCCTGCCCTAAAAGAGGTTATAATTTAGTCCGTTAAACAAAATTAACAACAAAAAAAAGAAAAACTAAAACAAATACAAATCAAAAAAACTAAGTGCTATTTTACACATTATAGACAACAAGTATAGAGTCAAATGGGAAAAAAAACCCTGAGGTTTAAAGAACTGTAGAAGAACTTTGTGGAGGATATAGCACAGGAGCCTTTAAGGATAGGAAGGATAGGTAAGACAACATTTCAAGTGTGGTAAAGCTATCTGAATAAAACCTTGGGGGCTATAAACGAGTTAAGATAATAAGATCAACAGTATAACTGGAGGTTAAGGTTTCTATTGACTAACAGAAACTAAAGCTAAATGAGTACAAAGAATGGGAACAGACTGAGGTGAAGGACACTGAAAGCCAAGAAAAGTAATTATGTTAACAAGTCATGGTTTGGGAAGATTAACATAGAAGGGATAAGCAGAAAAGTGGGGAAATGAAAAGCAGAGAAAATAATTAGCAAACTTTAGAAATTATGAAAGGGGACATGTCCAAACAATACTCATAGAAAAAAAATCAACATAAGATGGAGACCAATGGAACACGAAAGGTAAAAGTAATCAATATGAAAGATAACTGTAAATTCTCAAATTACTAAAACATAAAGGACCAACAGTGTCATTTAAAAAGAAAAACAGGAGGCCAGGCACGGTGGCTTGTGACTATAATCCCAGCACTTTGGGAGGGTGAGGTGGATGGATAACTTGAGTCCAGGAGCTTGAGACCAGCCTGAGCAACATGGTGAGATCCTGCTTCTATAAAAAGTACTAAAATTAGGCCAGGTGCAATGGCTCATGCCTGTAATCCCAGCACTTTGGGAAGCCAAGGCAGGCAGATCATCTCAGGTCAGGATATCGACACCAGCCTGACCAACATGGAGAAACCTCGTCTCTACTAAAAATACAAAAAATTAGACAGGCGTGGTGGCACATGCCTGTAATCCCAGCTACTCAGGAAGCTGAGGTAGGAGAATTGCCAGCCTGGGCAACAAGAATGGAAATCCGTCTAAAAAAAAAAAAAAAACAAACAAACTAAAATTAGCCAGGTATGGTGGTGGCAGCACATGCCTATAAGTCCCAGATACTTGGGAGGCTGAGGTGGGAAGATCGTTTGAGCCTGGAAGTTTGAGGCTGCAGTTAGCTGTGATCACATCAACACACAACAGAGCAAGACTCCATCTCAAAAAAACAAACAAAAAACAGGGAAAATTCTCTTTTGAGGGCTATGAAGAATAAAAATATTCATACGAGTGACTGAACGTTTTCTTCTGTACAGAACAGTAACACACACATTTAAACACATTTTTACGGGCTCATGATCATCAGATTCCAACATAACACTTTCAATATTTGATTATCTCCACCTAAATGAAAAGAGCTAATATAAAGCAACACATGGTACAAACACTCTTCATTTTTGGCTATGGAATAAAATCTGAAATACACTCAGACACATGCCAGACATTTATTTACACACAAGTGCCAAACCCTTAACATTCTCATATTCCTTTTAAACCTAATTCCTGTCCTCTCTTACAAGTTGTCAGCAGTCACAGTCCAAGTCATTGTAAAGGCTGACCAAAAATAGAACCAAAACTAAGAAAAACAAGGTGGGAGGGCTACACAGAAAAGTTTAAATAGGTGTTTTATTTAGCAACCTGAGGTACTTATATTCAAATAAATTCTAGATTAAGAGAGTTTTCATTTAAAAAGAAGAGAGTTTTCTTTTCCCTCAGACAGAATTTCGTTCTTGTTGCCCAGACTCAAGTGCAATGGCACCATCTTGGCTCACTGCAACCTCTGCCTCCTGGGTTCAAACAATTCTCCGGCCTCAGCCTCCCAAGTAGCTGGGATTACAAGCATGTGCCACCACGCCCAGCTAATATTTTTGATATTTTAGTAGAGACGAAGTTACACCATGTTGGGCAGTCTGGTCTCAAACTCCTGACCTCAAGTGATCCACCAGCCTCAGCCTCCCAAAGTGCTGAGATGACAGGTGTGAGCCACTGTGCCTGGCCCAAAAGTTTTTTTTTAAACAGTCACATGAACACACTCAACCACATATTGAAAGAAATAATAGGAATAAGAAATTCATTTGTGTATAAGCCTAGCATATAAGTTATCTCAATTTTTAAATTATCTCTCCCTTCTCCACCTCTATAACTGCTGACCCAAAAAAAGTGCTGAGGGGGTCTGCAGTGACAGGCTACAAATGGCCTAGGCTATTGTCTAACCTGAATTATATTTTTACATTTTTCCTTTTATTATTGAGACAGAGTCTCACTCCATTGCCAAGGTTGGAGTACAGTGGCACAATCTCGAGTCACTGCAATCTCCACTTCCTGGGTTCAAGTGATTCTCCTGCCTTAGCCTCCCAAGTAGCTGGGACTACAGGTACACACCACCACACCCTGCTAATTTTTTTTAGTAGAGTCAGGGTTTCACCATGTTGGCCAGGCTTGCCTCAAACTCCTGACCTCATGTGATCTGCCTGCTTTGGCCTCCCAAAGTGCTGGGATTTTAACTCTTTTTTGTTCCCACCAACTACCTTTGGATATGCCCTCCCTCCTCCTGATCCTCACTAAAGTCAGACATTAGAGTGCTACAAAGCTGTTCCAAATTGCAATTTAAAAATCAAGGATCACTTACCATTTGGCTGCCTCTGTTGGCTGAAGACATGTATATCCATGGGAGAGAAGATGTTAGAATGGATTTCATGCAGACCCTCACCAGTATACTTGTTGCAAGCCAAAATGGAGTGTGTGTTCCAGTCAGTCCAGTACAATGTGTCCTCAAATAACGTCAAGGCAAAAGGATGTGGAAGGGAACCTTTAACCACTGCCTGCCTATTAACACAAAGAAAAATTCAAACTTATTTCTAAATTTTCTTCTTCTATCATAACATCACCTCTCTCATTAAAATGATCTTAGTCCACATTAACACATACAAATCATGAGTAAAACATACCTTTAGGTCAAATATATCTATAAAAAATAATTCACATGATGAATTCATATATGTTTTTTAAGGTGTCCAAAAACTCCAAACAAGTACTTCGAAATGGCCCCTAACTTGGCAGCAGGCTCAAGTTCAGTACGAGATACCCAGCAGAGAGACAGCACTGCTTTTTCATTGTCTGCACTGCTGTCAAATCCCACTGTTCAACTACCATCTCTGGACTCAAAGCTTCCATCCTTTCACTTAATTCATGTCATCAGACTGAGAAGGGTAAGTAATGAGAAAAACCACAGGGGTTACAGCTGGCAATGAAGTAGATTTATATCAGCAACAGGTTGTTTTCCTTCTTGATATGGAAGAACAAAGAATCTGAGCCCGTTTTGTCCATCACTTCTTATGGTTTTGATAACTGAGAATGAAACATAAACATGAGGCCAAAATGGCACGCAGGTAGCACTCTCCCTGCAAACCCCAGTCTAGCTCCAGTAAATAATCATCTTAGCTGGCTTTTCACTATATTCAGGCAGCCAAAAAGAAGTCCTGCCACTGGCAGAATATGTTCAGGAGATAAAGCAGAACCAACATCTTCACAAGCAATACATACTGTTTAAAAGCAAAAGTAGACAGTCTGGTTAGTACTTAAGGCACAGAACTTTGTAGAGTATCAGAGAGAATTATGGAATAAGCAAATGCTCTGGAATAATGAACAAATCATGATGTGAGTCAAATTTAATATTCAAGAAAATATATGCTTTGATCTTTTCATAAATCCAAGTTTTCCAATAGCGCACCCAGGAGGCAGAGATGGGCAGAGGAGGAGGAAGGGAAAGAAAAATGAAGGGAAAGGGGAAAGGAAAACATAATAAAAGTACCATATGTCTTAAGGAAGATGATTCAATTTTCAGGTCCTTAAGGTTAACTGATGATTTCTATTATCTAACAGACTACCAGTATATTAAATCAAAAGCAATTAAGACCATTTTTATGTGCAAGCGGAATTAGCATCTGTGATTGCCCATGGAACAGTCTTAGTCTGTCTAAAGCATTATAAATTCAGGCAAGATACCTGCACTGCCAACCCATATCACTAGTTTTCTCATTTTCCTTAATCCTCTCTTACCTAAGTAAAAAGACTACTATTCTCTCTCATTTCTCAAAGAGAACTGCCACAATGCCTACTCCTGAAGTTCTTTCTTCCACTTTTTAAATGGACAGTTTACTAAAGAGACTATATTCTTTACAGGGTGACAGCACAGTTCACATTCAATTTTAAACAGACCTGTATATTTCACACTAAAGTCTTCTAAAATTAATGGTAAGACACAGAGAGAGAACTGAGGAAGCTGCCAAAAAAGACAAGTAACACAAATGAAAAATAAAGAGTAGTTAAAACTAAGTTACTTGGCACTTCAACTACCTTAAAAAACTGCTTTGAAAAACTCGAGGGGAAAAAAGCCTTAAAACAGTTCTTAGTATAGCATTAAATGAAAAGTTAAAATTCACTCTATTGAACTAAATAGGAAAATAAACATATGGAAAAGGCAAAATTCCCAAAAGTTATATTCATTTTACATATTAATTGAATGCATAAAATTAGAAATCAGAGATGAGCTTAAATCCCCACTTGACACTTACTACTGAAACCATTTCTGAAAGTTTTATTTCTTCATCTGTTAATGGAAGGAAATAATTTAGTCTCACTGAGTCACTATGAAGATTAAATAATATATGCAAAAGCCATTTGCCACAATGCTTGGTACTTAACACTTTTATTAATGATTCCTCAATTTTAAGACAGGCATTGTCAACATTTCAACATTTCTGATATAAGGGTAATATTCTACAATGTGAACATTTCATATGGTAGTTTTTAAAATCAGTAAGTTCTTAAAATCAATGGCTTATTAAGATCAGTAAATACTATACTAACTTTTATTTATTTATTTTTTTTGAGACCGAGTCTTGCTCTTGTCTCCCTGGCTGGAATGCAGCGGCACAATTCTGGCTTACTATAACTTCCACCTCCTGGTTCAAGCAATTCTCCTGTCTCAGCCTTCCAAGTAGCTGGGATTATAGGCGTGCGCCACCATACCCGGCTAATTTTGTATTTTCAGTAGAGATGGGGTTTTACCATGTTGGCCAGGCTAGTCTTGAACTCCTAACCTCAGGTGACCTGCCTGCCTTGGCCTCCCAAAGTGCTGGGATTTCAGGTGTGAGCCACCGCAACTGGCCCTAACATTAAATTTAAATGTCACTTTATTTTCATAGTCTTTCTTAATTTCCTCCCACCACAAGCCAAGTTTCTGTATGTTCTCATAACAGTTAGTAAACTGTTTTATAAGTGTTTACCTATCCAACAACTCTATAACAGATAGCCTTTTTGAGAGTAGAACTCTAGCTTATTTATATACCGAGGATCTCACACCATGGTATGTGCACAAATTAGATACACTTACTAAACACTCTGTGGATGCTTGATAAAATGTTTTTAAGAAAATATGTAATTAACAGAGCTCAACAAAAGGCAGAACTAAGAACACTATCATGCAAGGGTGATATAATGATTTGTCCAACCAAGGAGTCATTTCATGACTTGTTCTTGAAAGTAGAGATAACCATACATAGTCTTCCGCTTTCTTCTCTCTAGCTGAGATTACCAAGTAAGGCTACCTCCCGATCCCCTTCTGGAAACACAAGTTACTTCAAGGAGGAGTCGATCATGGCTGCTAAGAACCAAAATGGCAGGTAAGATACAAGCCCAGTTCCTCAATAGTAGGTCACAACAATAACAGGAACTAAAAAGTGAATCTCCACACTGGAGACCACAGGAAAGAAACCAAGACTCCCTGCAACCTCACTGATGTTTTCATATAGTGCTTGCAATCTCTGAACATCATCTCCTGCCTATGTCTGTCATATTCTGCAACTTACTGATAAAGCTCACCGCTGCCAATACCTCCTAAGTACGTCTTGCTAGCTCTTTTAGATTCTTTAAACTTTGAAAGGTGGTTCTTTTGAACTCTGCACCAACTGGACTTATCCTTATAAAACACCTGCATGCCCTCATTCACTTTCTGTTTCTGGACCTCCTCCCAGATAGTCATCTTCTGCCCCTCTCTTAGAACCACCCACTTGTGTGAATAATAAATCTTTCTTTAATCATACCACATGACTGCTGTCACAAGTTCTGACATCTGAACTTAACCTTGGAAGGAAGCTTCCCTTCACCACAGTGAATCTGTAACAGTATCTAAGAAGACAACGTCAGCAGTGATGGCAGAGCTTTTGAAAAATCTCCACAAATCCTCCACATAAATACAGAAAACACCTTCATAATGAACCCCAAACCCCAGACAACATTTACAACAAAGCTAGGTAAAACCCAGGATACAAAATGGTACAGAAAACTTCTAACAGTCATTAAGATATGGCTGATAATGGCACCTCTCCAGGGTATGAGACAGAAACAATAGGACATCTGCAGGACAGAACACACAAAACAGACAACACTGGGAAGCTCAGTAAACCAACCTGAGAACAGCAACCAGCTATGGGCTCTGGCCACTTCAGGAGTAAATGAATACAATGAATTCATGGTCAGGCACTGAAAGATCTAGCACTATGCTTTAACCTATTGTGGACTCTCAAAATTGACCTTCCTGGGCTCCCTTCCAGACAAAGCCCCATAATGAAAGGAAATCACTGCGAGCAGGCTGAAAAGTGTGCATAACTGGTATAGGAGAAACAATGGAAAAATAAGGTACAGAAAAAAGCAGAAGGAAAGTAGGAGAGCAAGGAAATCCCAGAAAGCTAGCTGCCATAGTTTTTAAAGGCATGCACATAGACATGAGAGTTCTGTAAAACTTATGATGAACTCTGCCTTCTTCTGTATGTTCAAGCAGAAAAGTTTCACCTGAAAATAAGAAAACAAAGTACTAAGGTCAAATCCCATTAAAGGTATATTAAAAATAAGAAAAGGATAAAGTGAAGAATAACATCCCTACAGACAATAAAAGCATACCACGGCCAGTTGCGGTGGCTCACGCCTATAATCCCAGTACTTTGGGAGGCCGAGGAGAGCAGATCACGAGGTCAGAAATTCGAGACCAACCTGGCCAACATGGTAAAACCCTGTCTCTACAAAAGATACAAAAATTAGCCGGGCGTGGTGGCATGCGCCTGTAATCCCGGCTACTCGGAGGCTAAGGCAGGAGAATCACTTGAACCAGGGAGGCAGAGGTTGCAGTAAGCCAAGATCATGCCATTATATTCCAGCCTGGTCGACAAGGAGAGACTGTGTCTCAATTTAAAAAAAAAAAAAGTATGCCAGAAAGATATGGAACTAGAACAAATTAAATTGATAACATTTCAAAACAGCGAAAGTCTTTAAAATAAGATACTAGTCATAAATGAAGAACACAAATTAGAATCAGACACCTCAGAAGTGAGGTCATAGAACTTGATGAAAGAATGAGAAATAAAAAAATACATCATTTCAGAAATGAATTCTAAGAAACAATTTAAGAATGAATAAACATAATACATAAAGAAAAGGAAATAGTGAAAAGGAATATTACAGAATAAAAAAAAATTTTTTTAATAAAATATTTGAAGGCCAAAGGACAAGGGAGAGAACGGAACTACACTGGAACAAGGAAATAACTCCAAATGGTAACTTGAACCCTCGGGAAAAATGAATACCAAAAACAATAAATATGTAGGTTAATACAAAAGACTTTATAAATAATGTTTTCTTTTTCCTTTAACCTTTACAACAGATGTAAGATTGTATAAAGCAATACTTATAACCCTGTATTAGACATAATAGAAATGTAATATAAATGACAATAACAGCACAAAGGATAAGAGAGAGAATAGAGATATACTTAAAGTTTATGTACTTTACATAATTAATATCACCACAAAGTAGATTTTGACAAAATGCATGTTGCAATTCCTAAAGTAATTACCTTTAAAACCCCAAAAATATAGTTTAAAATTATCAACCAAGGAATCAAAATGACACACCAGAAAATATTTATTAATCCAAAAGGACAAAGGAACAAAGATGACATAAGAAAATTTTAAAACAGAAAAAAAATTCAAATATAAGCCTAACCATATCATTAATTATATTCAATGAGAATAAACCCACCAATCAAAAGGCAAAGGCTGTTAGATTGAATAAAACAAAGACTATACTAAATGTGGTCTATAAAAAACACACTTTACATTTAAAGATACAAATAGGTTGAAAAGAAAAGGTTACAGTAAACAGTAACCATAAGAGAGCTGGAACAGCTCTAGCAGACAAAATAGATTTTAAGTATAAAAAGGTAATTAGAGATACAGAGGCAGGTTTTATGAGAAAAGTCATCATGAAGGTACAATTAGAATATTGATACCTAAAAACAAAGCCCCAGAACAAATGAAGCAAAACCTGACAGAAATGAAGGGGAAAACAGACAGTTCAATAATATAGTTAGTTTGAGAGCTCAACACCCTACTCTCACTAAAGAACTAGATAGAAAATTATCAAGGATATAGAAAATTTGAACATTATTAACCAACTTAACCTACCATCTATAGAACATTCCATCTAACAACAGAATACACAATCTTTTCATGTACATGTGGAACTTTCTCCAGGACACCACATGCTAGGAGACAGAATTAATCTTAAAAGACTGAACACATACAAAACATACTACTATCTGACCATAATGAAATTTCATTAAGAAATCAAAAGAAGAAAATTTGGGAAGTCAAATTATATTTTAAATTTTTGAAATTCTTTTTCAGTTTCTTCTAAATAGGGACAGGGTCAAGGAAGAAATCACAAGAAAAGTTTTTAAATATTTTGAGCTAAAAGAAAATGAAAATGCAAAACACGGAAATGTATAGAATGCTACTGCCTATATTAAAGAGAGATCACAAATCAGTTATTTAAGATTTAACCTTAAGAAACGGGAAGAAGCGCAAACTAAATCCAAAGCAAGCATAAGGAAGAAAATAAAAACATTAGGGTAAAGAAGAAAAAACAAAGGGCAATGAAACAGAAAACAGAAAAACAATAAAGGGGAAAAAACAATAAAACCAAAAGCTGGTTGTTCTTTGAAAAGATCCATAAAACTGACAACCCTTTTAGTGCTGGACTGACCAAGAAAAAAAAGATACACATTGTGAAATCTGTGAATAAAATGATTAATGAAAGAGAAACACTGCCTTACAGAAATTAAATAAAAGGATTATTAGGAGATGCCATTAACAACTTTATGCCAACAAATTAGACAAATTTATGAAACAAAAATATTTCTGGGAAAAATACTCAAACTACTAAAACTGACTCAAGAACAAACAGAAAATCTGAAGAGCTCTACAACAAATAAATAAATTGAATGCGTAATTTAGTATCTTCCCAAAAAGAAATCCCCATGCCCAGATGGCTTCGGTGGTGAATTCTACCCAATATTTGTAGGAAAAATTGTATCAATTGTTCACACACTCTTCCAGAAAATAAAGGAAAAAGAAATAACTCCCAACTCTTTCTATGAGGCTGACATTATGCTAATCTCAAAACCAAATAAACACAAGAAAAACAAACAATGGATCAATATCCTTCACTATTACAGACATAAAAATCCCCAACAGAATATTAGTGAACCAAATCTAACATTTCAAAAGAGGTATAAATCACGACCAAGTAGAACTTACCCCAGAAACGCAAGATTGGTTTAACAACTAAAAACCAATTAGGGAAATTCATCATGTTCATAAAATAAAGAATAAAACTGCATAATCATTTCCATAGATGCAGAAGCAGCACTGGACAAAATCCAGTAATCATTCATGATAAAACCTGTCCATGAACTAGGTATAGAAAGGAACTTCCTCAACCCAATAAAATCCCTTTATCAAAAAAACCTACAGGTAATATCGTGCTCAAGACTATAATCTTTTTATAATAAAATAAAGCCAATTCAGAGAAAACAAATATATAGCTTAATGAGTTACTATAGGGCAAACACTCTTGTAACCATGAATTCACCAGATGACTTCAAAAGGCCCTTCATAAACCTTGTCCTAATCCCTCCCTCTCCACAGAAGTAACAATTACTCTGACTTCGTATTAGTCACTTTCTTGCCTTTACAGTTTTATTGCTTTTTGTACATATGCATCCATAGAAAAATAGTTTAGTCTTAAGCATCATTTTCATTTGCTATTTCTTTTAAAGTCTCTTTAAAAAAAAATTTAACTGGTACATAAATAATTATACATTATTTGTGGGGTACACAGTGATGCTGCAATACATATACGGTACAATGATGAGATCAGGGTAATCAGCATATCCATAATCTCAAACATTTAATATTTCTGCGTTGGAAACATTCAGCATCCTCTTTGACATACATAATGTTTTCTTTTTTTTGTTGTTGTTTGTTTGTTTGTTTGTTTTTTTCCAAGACGGAGTTTCGCTCTTGTTACCCAGGCTGGAGTGCAATGGCGCAATCTCGGCTCACTGCAACCTCCGCCTCCTGGGTTCAGGCAATTCTCCTGCCTCAGCCTCCTGAGTAGCTGGGATTACAGGCACGCACCACCATGCCCAGCTAATTTTTTTTTGTATTTTTAGTAGAGACGGGGTTTCACCATGTTGACCAGGATGGTCTCGATCTCTTGACCTCGTGATCCACCCGCCTCGGCCTCCCAAAGTGCTGGGATTACAGGCTTGAGCCACCGCGCCCGGCATATATAATGTTTTATCTGTTAATTACAGTCATCCTACAGTGGTACAAAACACTCAAACTTTTTCTCACTGTAATTTTGTATTTTTTGGCAAATCTCTTGTTATCTCCTCCTTCCCCCTACTATTTCCAGCCTCTAGTATCCTCTACTCTTTACTTTTGTAAGATCAACATTTAGCTTCCACATGAGTGAGAACATGCATGGTTTAATCTTCTGTTCCTGGGCTTATTTCACTTAAGATAATATTCTCCAGGTCTATCCATATTATCAGGAATGACAGGATTCCATTCTTTTTATGGCTGAATAGTATTCCATTGTGTATATATACCCACATTGTCTTTATCCATTCATGTGTTGTTGAACACCTAGGTTGATTCCACAACTTGGCTATTGTGAATAGTGCTGCAATAAACATAGGGGTGCAGATGTCTTGACACACTGATTTCCCTTCTTTCGGATAAATGCCCAGTAGTGGGACTGCTGCATCATATGGTAGTTCTATTTGTAGTTTTCTGAGGAACTTTCATCTATTCTCCATAGTGGCTCTACTAGTTTATACTCCCACCAAAAGTGTATAAGAGTTTCCTTTTCTGTGTGTTCTTGACGGTATTATTTTTTGTCTTTTTGGTAATAGCCATATCCTAACTGGGGTGAGATGATACTTCACTGTGAATTTAATTTGCATTTCCTGGATGATTTGTGATGTTGAGCGTTTTTTCATATGTTTGTGGCCAATTATTTATATGCCTTCTTTCAACAATGTCTATTCAGATCATTTCCCCATTTTTAATCGAATCGTTTTTTTTTTTTTTTTTTGCTGTTAAGCTGTTTGATTTCCTTGTATATTCTGAATATTAATCCCTTGTCAGATAAGTAATTTGCAAATATTTTCTCTCATTCTGTAGGTTGTCTTTTCACTCTGTTGTTTCCTTTGCTTTTAGTTCGATATAATGCATCTGTTTGTTTGTTTTGGCTTTTGTTGTCTGCATTTTTGAGGTCTTATTCATAAAATCTTTTCTCAGACCAATGTCCTGAAGCATTTCCCCTATGGTTTCCTCTGGTAGTTTTATAGTTTCAAGTCTTACATTTAGGTCTTTGATCCATTCTGAGTTGATTTTTGTGAGGTGGGTATCTAGTTACATTCTTCCACATGTGGAAATCCAGTTTCCCCAACATCATTTATTGAAAAACTATCCTTTCCCCAATCTATGTTCTTGGCACTTTTGTCAAAAATCAATTGGCTATAGATACATGGATTAATTTCTAGGTTTTCTATTCTGTTCCATTTGTCTATGTTTCTGTTTTTATGCCAGTACCACGCTGTTTTGGTTACTACAACTTTGTGGTATATTCTGAAGTCTGTTGTCAGTATGACGCCTCCAGCTTTGTTCTTTTTGTTCAGGATTGCTTTGGCTATTTAGAGTCTTTTACGGTCCCATACAAAGTTTAGGATTTTTTTTTTCTATTTCTGTGCAGAATGTCATTGGTATTTTGATGGGGACTCCACTGAATCTGCAGGTTGCTTTGGGTAGTATGATTATTTTACAATAATAATTATTCCAACCCATGAGCATGAAATGTTTTTTCATTTGTATATATCTTCTTCCACTTCTTTCATCAGTGTTTTATAGTTTTCTCTGAAGAGGTCTTTCACTTCCTTGATTAAATTTATTCCTTGGTATTTTATTAATTTTTTGTAGCTGTTTTAAATGAGACTGGCTTAACTTCTTTTTCAGCTAGTTTGTTGTTTGTGTATAGAAATGCTACTTTTTGTGTTGATTTTGTATCCTGCAACTTTACCAAATTTGTTGATCAGTTCTAAGTTTTTTTTGGTAGAGTGTTCAAGTCTCTTTTCCTGCCTGTCTTTTCCTTACGATCTCTCTGTTGCAGTACCTAAGATATTTCATTTATATGTCCACATCTGCTGATGTACTCTCATGGTGGAGTTCAATGTTTCTCTGCCCTCTGTATTTCCTACAAATGACCAGCTGTTAGACTTGACCAGACTCATGTTGAATTGATCTCTTTGACAAAATAGTAGGTGGTAGTGTGTTCTTACATCAGAAGGAAAATAACGTCTGTTCTTTTTCTTCTTGAGATGTTAGTAGCCATCAATGCTCACCGCCTAGATCCATTCGTTCACCAAAGTTATAAAATGGTGGTATTGCAATTCTGTTATTTCTTTTTTATTTAATTGAAATAGCTCTCCTATATCTACCATTTTGTTAACCAGGGTACATTCATATAGGAAAAGCAGGATAAATTGCTTCTTTCTCGTATTTATCAATATTCAAAGTAATAAATTGTTTCCCATCATGCCCTAATCTAAGAGTAACCATTCCTTTTTAAAATATCATTATGAACTCAAGAATTTAAACACATTTCACAGGTTTCTACCAATCTCTGGCCAGTGGGAATTCTGCAGTTATTTTTCCAGTCTCTCTGAAATGACCCCAAACAGTCTTTAACAACCTCCTTACTATCTGGTATGACAATGTTCCAGCTTATCATGTACATTTCTTGCCCAAAACCTAGAATCAGCAATTCTGCCAGAAAGGCTTAGTTTCTTTTAAGGTGGAATGGTTTTCCCAACAATCTGGGTGCTACAGAAGTTCACTGCACACAGTACTATAAATGTTCAGTTGGTACCCAAATGGGCATTTCTGATCTAGTCCTCTTCAGTGCTCACAGTCAGGAAACAAACACACACAGTTGGGTACATACATTTTTGAAAGATAAGATACCTAATAAGCACATATTAGTAAGTAACTTTCACTTAAAATATGAAATTATCAGTTTTACTTAACCTCTACATTATTACATCTGTATTTCCTTTCTTGCAAACTAAGAATCTACCATATACAGGAGCAATATAACATGTCCTAATACTCACTTACTTGATACAACAATATAAAGTCTCAGAATAATAATATTAATTATAACCACACCATTGTAGTTACTGTAAGAATTAAATTTCTAGCTAGGCATGGTAGCTCATACCTGTAATCCCAACACTTTGGCAGACGGAGGCAGGCAGATCATTTGAGTCCAAGAGTTCAAGACCAGCTGGGCAACATGGTGAAACCCCGTCCCTACTAAAAATATAAAAAATTAGTCGGGTGTGGTGGTGTGCACCTCTAGTCCCAGCTACTTGGGAGGCTGAAGTGGTAGGATAGCTTGAGCCCAAGAGGCAAAGAGGCAGAGGTTGCAGTGAACGGATTTTGTCACCTCCTCAGAATTCAAGCAATTCTCCTGCCCCAGCCTTCCGAGTGGCTGGGATTATCGGCGCCTACCACCACGCCTAGCTAATTACTGTATTTTTAGTAGAGACGGGGTTTCACCATGTTGGCCAGGTTGGTCTCAAGCTCCTAACTTCAGGTGATCTGCCATGTCAGCCTCCCAAAGTGCTGGGATTATAGGTGTGAGACATTGTGCCTGGTCACAAATCTTCTTTTAAGAAACTTTTCCTACAGTTGTTCATAGCTGTTCTACTCTTTTGCTTTTCTTTTTAGAGTCTTATCATCTGTATGTTGTTTCTTCTTTGCTTATCTTCAATATTTGTCATTTTCTCTCAAATCTTTGTCTTTCTGTATTTCTTTTTGGTCTTCAAATATTTTCCTCCTTTCAACCTCTATTTAAAGGCCTTTTGGTTTATTCGACTTTGTGTCTCTTCTAGTTTTCTTTTCTGAAGTGATTTTTTTTCTTTTAATTCTTCTATCATTACAGTTCTGATTTTTTTTTTTTTTTTTGAGAGGGAGTTTTGCTCTTGTCGCCTAGGCTGGAGTGCAATGGTGCATCTTGGCTCACTGCAACCGCCACCTCCTGGATTCAAGTGATTCTACTGCCTCAGCATCCTGAGTAGCTGGGATTACAGGTGTGCACCACCATACCCAGCAAATTTTTGT
The DNA here is from genome assembly GCF_009761245.1 of Sapajus apella. Lineage (NCBI taxonomy): Eukaryota > Metazoa > Chordata > Mammalia > Primates > Cebidae > Sapajus > Sapajus apella. Next base: position 677,562 of record NW_022437024.1, read on the forward strand.
ATTTTTAGTAGAGATGGGGTTTCACCATGTTGGCCAGCCTGGTCTCGAACTCCTGACCTCAGGTGATCCACCTGCCTCAGCCTCCCAAAGTTATGTGATTACAGGCATGAATCATTTCTGAATTTTTCTAATCTTATGTTGTTCTTTCACATGTGATATTGTTGCTTTCAATGACTTCTGACTCATTTATGCATTTGAAATTTCAAGAAAAAATGTATTAGAGATCTGAAAAACAAGTCCTAAAAGACTGACTTTTCCAGAAAACTAGCTACACAATATATTGCATCTGTCTTGTCAAAATGTGCACTAGACACAAATATAAAAACCATGCAACAAGCCACCATTCTTCAACAAATTGAACAAAGATAAAATGCCTAAGGAACAACATGGATGACTTGCAAAGAACAGGCTATTTAAGCACTATTAAAAAAAGGAGCACAAATGGATGAGTGCGTTCAGTTATACACCAAACTGAACTTTTGACAACAGGAGTCACAGCATTTTGACATATAGCATGAACACATATTATAAAAGTACATAGGGGTCAAAGGAATAGAACCAGCAGCATTCAAAAGCAGCTCTGTCAACTAGGCAATAAAATACAGCATGTGCCTCTGTTTTCCACTGTTGAATACACTGGCAGCAATTTTGAAATGAAAAAAAAAAAAGGTAAGACAAGAAAAAAGGAGCTATTACTCCTTTTATTTTCTCTGTTTAAAATCAAACAGAAAAGAAACATCAATTTTCATACAATAACATCTTCAATGTACATCATTTGTACAAGAGAAAGACTAAGAACAAAAATGTGTTTACAGAGATCCAAACATAAATGAGTGAGGGCGCCATTCACACAGCGTTCTGATGGTACTCAGGAGGAGCCATTCATAATAGCTCGGCACTAAAAAAGGCTGCAGAATTTTTTGCCAGGTACTTTAGGAAACTGAAGATATACAGTGATAAAACAAGGCTTGGCCGGGGGCGGTGGCTCATGCCTGTAATCCCAGCACTTTGGAAGGCCAAGGTGGGTGCATCACGAGACCAGGAGTTCGAGATCAGTCTAACCAACATAGTGAAACCCCATCTCTACTAAAAACACAAAAATCAGCCGGGTGTGGTGGCGTGCGCCTGCAATACCAGCTACTCAGGAGGTTGAGGCAGGAGAATTGCTTGAACCTGGGAGGCAGAGGTTGCGGTGAGCCAAGATCGCACCACTGTACTCCAGCATTGGTGACAGAGTGAGACTCCGTCTCAAAAAACAAAAACAAAAATAAAACAAGGCTATTCTCATCCAGAGGTGTATAGGCCAACATTCCTCCAATTCATACATCAGTAGATGTGGCATTCTATACACCTGGGACATGGGGGCATGAGGGTGATCTGCAAGAATTTCAGCATACTGTGGTCCATCAAATATGTAAAGTAGCTGGGTGCCCAACATAATGTTGAAGTATTCTACTATCCCTGCCACAACTTCATTAACAGCATACTCATTATCTGTGTTTCCAGGAAATTGCTTGTAATTTGCATAATCGTAGAGAATAGAATCCACATTCTTCTTGGTAGAAAGATAAAAGAGCTGTTTTGGTCTGGTAATTTTCAGCTCTTCTGAATCTTTACTTTAGCTTCAACTCTGTTCATGAATGTGTCCTCATTTTCAAGAGTATGATCTACCCAGGCCCTTTTCTTCCAAGAAGACTGAAGCATCTCACTGTTACTGCCACCATCTCCATTTCCAGGTATTTTGTTTGTTCTTTTTTGTTTTCACTTCAACAATTTTTCTGTTGCAGACCAGATGTCTTCTTTCCTTGGGGCAGCCCCCTCCTCTTCCCCTCTGCATACTACTCCTGATTGATTTTTTGAAGTTCTCGCTGTTTCTGCAAATTGGCATCCATATATTTGAGTACTCTGCTCTCTGGATCCCATGAATCCCAATTTTTATTCCAACCACTGTAATATATAAAGTATTTCACTTGTTTGTCCTTTATGGCAACCTTTACACATTTTGCTTCATAAAGAAGAGGCTCATGAAAGCACAGCACTTGTTCACCCTCTTGGAATTTAGGCTTTGGGTCCTGCTTCCACGTCATTTATAAGTGATTGGCAGCCTCCTCCTTCTCCAGCTCATTTTATAATAGAGGACTGATCTGTTCTGTGGTCACGTTTTTCTGGGGTGCTTTTGTTTATATGGACATTATTTTGTTCCTCCTTCTTTCTTCCTTTATAATAACTTTAAATGGGATTTCACCTTGACACTTTTCTGTTTCTCTTGTCTATGTAAAATTAGTGTTCCTGAACTTTTAAAATAAAGTAGACTTCAAGGTAGTTTTTCTAATGTCACAGAATTTATGCCTCCTGTTATTTTCACATAATGTTCAAAAACCTGTAAGCTTGCTTTCTGAGATCTACTAGCCATTGACCTTCCCATCCTTATCCGAACCTTCTTTCCTTCCCCTCCTGTTCTCTATTCTACTGCTCCTATCCTGCTCAACTTTGATTATTCTGACCTATTCAGTTTTGTTTTAATCAGTGTGGTGCTTTGTCCTGAATGAGCATTCTGGCAGGTTCATTTCAGTAGTTCCATTTTGAGAGTTCATTGGGGCTAGACTGCTCTAGCTTCTTCTGTCTTTACCATGGTCACACTGCACTTGCCTAATATTGGAGTGGGGACCCCTCCCACCCTTCCATTTCAGCTGCTGTTCTTAAAATAACCCACCATCTTGTCCAGCACATAGTTGTGGCTATTTTGGCGTTCCTCCGCTTTCAAATCTTAGGAGATGCCCTATTAAGTCTCTCTGCTTACTCTTGCATAGACATTGATAACACAGGTCTTGCGACTGTTGGTGGTTTGCCTTTATCTAGTTGTACTTTCAAATGCCTAAGGCTATAGTCAATTTTATCCATGTTTTTGGATTTGCTACCTAGTTTTAGTTAAAAACAAATACGAAAACAAAAACGAGAAAACTATGACATGGCCACATCCATCTTCCTAGAGTCCCCTCACAGCCAGATTTGAGGTCAAAAAACAACACTTGTTTTTATATTCATCATATACTTACATTTTTACACTTAAATTTATTTTAAGCCATATTGTTGTACGTCATTTCACTCTTTTTTGAAAGAAGGCAAAAAATACTCCATGATTACAAAAAAGTTTAACTGAACTCTTTAAACTTTTCCTGGTTTTCAATACTTCTAAATGTTCCTTATTCCTGGTTCAGAGAATTGACAAATGTTTACACTTTGAAAAAATCTTTCAATTATCAAAAACTCTAATCTAGTGGGGTCTCAGATAGTGACCAAAAACCAAAATTGTCATAAAATACAGGAATGCAAATATAAAATGCCTTTTAAAATCTGAACATAATCTGAGAAGAAATTCCATGTTTATGTATTATAGGCTTTGTCTTCCTTGAACACTGAAATGTATGGTACTTGCAGTAGGTTTTCTCCTTGTCCAGGGATGAGCAAACTGTACCCCACAGACTGACTGTGCTTTACAAATAAACCTTTACACCAGGTGCTGTGGCTGATGCCTGTAACTTTAACACTTTGAGAGGCCGAGGCCAATGAATCACTTGGAGCTCAGGAGATCAAGGCCTGCCTGGACAACATGGTGAGACCCCCATCTTTACAAAAAATATAAAAATTAGCCAGGCATGATGGCATGCACCTATAGTCCCAAGCTACTTGGGGAGGATGAGGCAGGAAGATCGCCTGAGCCCAGGAGACAGAGGTTACAGTGAGCTGGGATCACACTACTGTATTCCAGCCTGGGTGACAGAGTGAGACTCTGTCTAAAATAAATAAATACATAATAAATAAAGTTTTGCTGGAACACAGCCATGCCTATTCCCTTACGCATTACTATAGCTGCTTTTAAACAACACTAGCAGAAGTAGTTGAACCAGAGATTATAAGCCTAAAATATTTACTATCTCAGCCTTTACAGAAAATGTTGGCCAAACCCTGTCCTAATGCAGAGATTTATCAAACAAATTCCATTAGCAGGACTTGGGGGCATTACTGGTAATTCTGAGTGAAACAACTCTTTGTTGTACTGATGGCCAGCACACTGCAGGATGTTTAGCAACCTTGGACCTCCCCTCACCCCCGGAACTAAAATACTAGTAGCGCTCCCAGTCCTTGGGTTAGACAAAATTCTCCACACGTTTCCAAACACAAGGAGTAAAGATGCTATCCCTGGTAGAGAACCACTGAAGAACTAAGTTAGCTCAGAATAAGAAAAGAGGAAACACAGTCTGTAAATTCTAAATGCCATTAAGATGGATGATAAACACAGTCTGTAAATTCTAAATGCCATTAAGATGGATGATAATTACTTTTAAAGCACTTTTAAAGAGCTAACTAAAAGACTATTCTTCTCCTTTGGGACTTAGTAAAAAATAAACATATTTCTTAATAAAATTAAGTCTTGTCCTTTTACTATACCAAGGCTTCATGGAGTTTTCTTAAAAATTTTTTAAAAATCTTATAAAGCAATCTTACCGATTTGTTCCATCCAGATTTGATTTGTGGATGAAATTAAGTTTTGCATCTGCCCAATAAAGCTTTCGTTCTTCATAATCCACAGTCAGTCCATTTGGCCAGTAAATTTCACTGTTTACTATAATGAAGCGACTTGAACCATCCATTCCAGCACGTTCTATCTTTGGCACCTCTCCCCAGTCTGTCCAGTACATGAACCTAAACATCATAAAAATAATTAAAGCCATGACAGAGCAGATAACAATCAAATACTCTGTAATTATTACTATTAAAGAAAGCTCATTTCAGGGACACCAAAACTAAAACCCTTAGAAATTGTATTTTGAAATTTTAATATCTACCATTTGTAACTACCCTGGTAATATCTGATTCAGACAAGTACCATCAAAGATACAAAACTACTGAATCAAAATGTATTGGTAAAAAGGATACTTACACCATTGCAATGTATCTCCCCACAGATTACTTATTAACAACAAAGAAGAAAGTGATAACTTTAGAGAAAATAAAGTCAGTGGATACCACCTTAACTGAGTCTTCTAAATTAACATCACCAACAGGGGAACGAACTGGCATTATATACCTCTTCATATGATATACCTTTATAGAACATAGTGTCTTTTATATGATCTCTCTTGCGTATTATTCCTGCCCCCCCAAAAACGCATACGCCAAATAAAATGATGAGGAAACAGAGTGATTCAAGTTGAGAGGCACTATACAACAGTTGACCTTCAACAACATCAATGTCATAAAAGTAAAAAAAAAAAAAAAAAAAAAAAAAAAAAAAGAGGCTGAGGAACCAATCTAGATTGGAGGAGAGCAAAGAGACATGATAACTATAGTAAGTATATGATCCTGGACTGATGACATGAGAAAAAAATGCTATGAAGACATAATTTGGGAGGAAAGGCAAAACTAATGTAGTGTCAAATTACATAGTCACAGTATACTAATGTTAAATTTCCTAAATATACTTATTGTGTTGCAGTTAGGATATATATGAGTTTGCTTTACTACTTTTGCTTCTATTCCACAAGTTTGAAGATTTTTCAAAATCAAAAATGAACAGTCTAATAGTCTCCTTACAGAAAAAGAAATTTTTTCCTTGATGTAAAGAAAAACTTTGTTGGGCCGGGTGTGGTGGCTCAGGCCTGTACTCCCAGCACTTTGGGAGGCCAAGGCACCTATAATCTCAGCACTTTGGGAGGCCAAGGCAGGCGGATTACCTGAGGTCAGAAGTTCAAGACCAGCCTGACCAACATGGCGAAACCCCATCTCTACAAAAAATACAAAAAAAAAAAAAAATTAGCTGGGTGTGGTGGTGGGCACCTGTATCCCAGCTACTCAGGAGGCTGAAGCAGGAGAATCATTTGAACCTGGGAGGCGGTGGTTGGAGTAAGCCAAGATTGCACCATTGCACTCCAGCCTGGGCAACAAGAGCAAAACTCCATCCCAAAAAAGAAAAACTCTTAATGCATTATACTTCACTTAAAAGCATATTTTCAAAAGTTAATGATGGGCCAGGAGCAATGGCTCACATCTGTAATCACATCTGTAATCCTAGCACTTTGGGAGGCCAAGGCTGGTGGATCGCTTCATGTCAGGAGTTCAAGACCAGCCTGGCCAACATAGTGAAACCCCATATCTACTAAAAATTAGCCAGGCATGGTGGCAGGAGCCTATAATCCCAGCTACTCAGGAGCCTGAGGCAGGAGAATCACTTGAATCCAGGAGACGAAGGTTGCAGTGAGCTGAGATTGTGTCACTGCACTCCATCCAGCCTGAGCAACAGAGCACGACTGCCTCCAAAAAAAAAAAAAAAAAAAAAGGATAATGTGGAGCACGTGCTATGAAACAGATCAGGCACTCAATAAATGTGCTGAACCCAACTGAAATTCAGACATAACTTTTACTTAGGTAATTGGTGAAACAGTAATACTGAAATGAATCTACTTATGCATATTGATATCTCCACTATTTCATTAGAACTGCTTACTCAAAGAAATGATGAGAGGAGAGTATCATGTAGGGGAATAAATAATCCTTCTAGATACAAGGTGCTGTGCTAATAGCTTTACATACATTATCTTACTTAAGCCTTTAAGCAACCTTACAAAATATCATTTGTTCATTACCACATTTTGATGAGAAAACAGAAATGTAAGCACATCACTCAAAGTCACACTGCTAATAAATGAAGAACAGAAATTCAAACCTACATCTCTTAAATTCTAAAGTCAATGTTTATGTCATAGGTCAGAGTCTTGATTTTTCTTAAGGAATAGAAAGCAAAATGCTCCCTAAATTGAGGACAATGGTTGGATACTATCCAGAATGAGGGATATGGACTAGACTAATAGAATAAAACTGTAGCCATGAGCTGTATAACAATGTGGTCAACAATAAACCATATAAAAAATGGTGGTCTTATAAAACTACCATACTGTATTGTGACTATACATTTTCTATGTTTAGATACACGAATACCAATGTGTTACAATTGCCACCACATTCAGTATAGCAGCATGCTGTACAGGTTCATAGCCCAGGAGCAATAACCTATCTGACATAGCCTAGGTGTATAGTAGGCTGTACCATCTAGGTTTGTGTAACACTCTATGTTCACACAATGATGAAATCACTCAACATTTCTCATGATGTGTCCCTATTGTTAAGCGACACACAACTGTATCTAGAAAGGCAGACCACACCATATTTTCATTTTTATTCTGAGAACAACATAAAGGCACTTCAAGACTTTTAAAATTGGAGGTGATGAGCAGGTATGGTGACTCATGCCTGTAATCCTCGCACCTTGGGAGGCTGAGGCAGGATTGTCTTAGTCCAGGAGTTCAAGAACAGCCTGGGCAACACAGCAAGACACTGTCTCTATTTTTTTAAATAAAAAATAATAATAATAAAATAAAATTGCAGGTGAAATGACTGACTTTGTGTTTTTAGGAGGGAGAAAAAAATGGCTGCAGTGAGGGAAAAAACTAGAGGAAATCTTATAAGAATCCTAAGAGTCCAGGTCTTCCAAATAGATTCTGTGAGTTCAGCAAATTCTCTCCAGTAAAAGCAATGAAAAAAAGACAAGATTGTCAAAACTAACCACCAAAGCCTCCAAAAACTCATCAAAGGACATACAACAAAGTGAGAACCATTTATTGAAGAAAAGTCTACTGAATATCAATAAGAAAGAACTATGTATTTCAGCTAGGGGCTGTTCCTATTTCCATCTATACTGCCAGGTTTATGGCATAAATGCTCTACTGTAGGCAAACATGGCAGCCCATAAGGAGTGATAGCTATCTTTTCCTGCAAGAGGTGACTGACCTTATTTGGAACAAAGCACAGAAAAATCTATACCCAGGAATGTTGTTGAAAACAAGAGTGTTTTCAGTGGCAGGCATCAGGAGGATCATTATCTAAGTGATAATAAGGAGTGGTAGCTATCTTTTCCTGCAAGAGGTGACTGACCTTATTTGGAACAAAGCATAGAAAAATCTATACCCAGGAATGTTGTTGAAAACAAGAGTGTTTTCAGTGGCTGGCATCAGGAGGATCATTATCTAAGTGACATTGATGGGGGCAAGCAACCAAATGGCAAACTAGCCAGAAATCTTTTTTTTTTTTTTTGAGACGGAGTTTCACTCATGTTACCCAGGCTGGAGTGCAATGGCGCGATCTCGGCTCACCGCAACCTCCGCCTCCTGGGTTCAGGCAATTCTCCGGCCTCAGCCTCCTGAGTAGCTGGGATTACAGGCACGCGCCACCATGCCCAGCTAATATTTTGTATTTTTAGTAGAGACGGGGTTTCACCATGTTTACCAGGATGGTCTCGATCTCTTGACCTCGTGATCCACCCGCCTCGGCCTCCCAAAGTGCTGGGATTACAGGCTTGAGCCACCGCGCCCGGCCCCTAATTTTTGTATTTTTAGTAGAGGCGGGGTTTCACCATGTTGTCCAGGATGGTCTCGAACTCTTGACCTCGCGATCCACCCGCCTCGGCCTCCCAAAGTGCTGGGATTACAAGTGTGAGCCACCGCGCCCGGCCTCTAGCCAGAAATCTTAACAGGAAGATCCTAGGAAAGAGACTGCCAAGAAAAGCCTTAAGTGGATATTCATCCTCCGTAGTCAGGAAGGCTGTGTGCATGTGCAAGGCTACACCAAAAAGAACATTTGCAAGCTAGTCTCCGGCTGAATATGGGTCAAATTTGAAACTGCCTAAAATTTTAAGACATTCTTCAAACCGTAAACAGATCCACAGGAAAATGGAGGAACACTAATTTGCTGGTGTTTGGGAAAAACCTTTAAGCAATCATTAGTTGACCACTATGAATAACAGTGACACAGGGGCAATTCCTCGAAAGCCAGGCATAATAAATATTTTAAAAAGAAAACAGACAACAGAAGTAATCCAGGAAAGTCATTAAACAAACACACACAACAACGGCAACAAGCCCAGGGAAGGGTCGGAATCCAGAATCCATATTCACTATAATATATCCATAATGGAATACTATTCAGCAATATAGAAGAACTACTTATCAATGGCAAGGATGACTTTTTAAAATTATGTTGAACAAAAGAAGCCACACATAAAAGAGTACCTAATACATGATCCCATTATATGACGCTGTAGATGTAAAATCAAAAAAACTAATCTATAGTAATAAAAACCAGATTCGTAGTTACTGGGGAGGAGTAAGGGATTGACCGTAAAGGGGCTAAAGCAACCTTCTGGAGTGGAGTGACGAACATTTGTCTTAGGTATGTTTATCAAAAACCATTAAACAGTCAACAAAAAATATGGATTTTTTGCATGTAAATTCTAACTCACTAAAGTTCCTTAAAACATGAATAAGAAACAAAGACTATTTTAAAAAGTTAATTCAAAGGTAACTTTTCTTGGGAACCTTTCCCAGCTTATTCAGGCAAAGTTATTCCCTCCTATGAGCTCTTGGCATGTTTTGTTATACTACAGTACTTATCAGGGTTTGTAGAAAAATTACAAAGAACTCAAATGTAAAGACTAGGTGTTACTACCACATCACAATTACTGACACATTGCACGTATTTTTTTTTTAAATCAAGACGAAAACCTTGTGTTTTCCATTTTCAATTTCTCCTCTCTCTCACCCCCAACTCAGTGCACACTGAAATGGGTAAAGGAAGACACATGAAATGCTCCAAGAAGAGAAAGAAGTACAAAAAGTTAATAACCTAAGCATAGGGATAGCCAGAAACAGTGAAATAGTTTTGTGTTGCATGTCTATTATAACATATGAACTAGATTTCTCCTCAGGATATCTTTAATACACAAATCAAATGAGATTTCCATCTTGATGGAGTAATACAGTTAAAAAGTCCACAGCACAGTTCATTAGCCACCTCCCATCTTCTATTAATACATAGAATAAAAACTACCAGTATCTTCAAGCAAACAAGTGTAAGAGAAATAAGAAGTTATTGTCACTGCAATATCTCTAACCTATACCCTGCACTGTGTGTGTAACATGCATATACTAGAGAGTACGTGATACAAAGTTGGAAATGTTGCCACCGATGGCTGGGCTGACCAGAAGCAATCCACACACTATCAAGATGGAAAATGCAGTAAGAGCTATTGTCTTTTTTGTACAATATAATTTAGGTAGGTTTCCTAACTGTCACTATACTAAGTGTCTAGTTTATGGTGAAATAAAATGTTACAAATGAGTGAGTCAGCCTAACAAGATTTTAGAAATGCATAAAAGTATTTGCATATCACTATGTATCAAAGCTAACGGATAACCCCTTCATTGTTCAACCCTAAAAAATAAATCAAGTCATGTTATTTCAAGGATAAGACTCAGATAAAGATTCCAACTACAGTAAGTAAAACTAAGGCATTTGTCAGATGGGAACTTGATGAAAAGTTAGCATTTTTAAATAAAGATTACAGCTGTGCCTTCATTTTTACAACTATTTAAAATACAAAGGAATAAATTTCATCTATAAATACTAAACAGTTTCATTATGTGATTAACTTTTAAGTTAAAAAGCTCATTACAAATGTAACTGAGAAAGCAATTAGGACACAGGAAATTTAAAAAAGAAATATTTTTTAAGTTACCAAAATATTGTTCAATTTTCTTAAGGTTTTGAGGACCTATTAGGAGCTAAGCACCATGCTTGATATAGGGAATATGGAAATAAGCAAGGCCAAACTATTGCCCTTATGAAATCTGCAATGTAGACAAGGAGTGGCAAGGGTATCGAGAAAAGTATAAACAGGAGGCTCTGAGAGTATAGAGAAGCGACACCCAATCAAGTCAACGGATCTAAGAGTCATCAATAAAACATACCAGGGAAAGGAAATATTTTATTTAGGCAGTCGCCAAAATAGGAAATAGTGTTCCAGGAAGAGGACATGGCATATGAAGTCATGATACATTCAATAAACAGCAAGAAGATCAACAGAGCTGCAGCATATCGTGATGTACATTGGCAATAAAAGAAATACCACGTTTATTATCTCGCTATAATAAACTTGGACTCCAGTGACAATAACATTGAGGGACTGGCTAGAAGAAGAAGAAACTAGAAAAAAGTAGGCAGAAAACTGAAATATTCCAAATAAGAACTAATGAAGGCAACAAAAGTTGAGAGCTGGATCAACATGAAGAATGAGAAAGGATGGACAAGGATGTCTCCCAAGATTTGCAAATGTGAATGGGTGTTACTGGTGTCATTCAACATAATAAGGAATTAGACAGACATGGTTTGGGAGGGCAAGATGATGAGGTCAAATATGGATGAACTGAAGCATCCTCACCTCATTGTTTTTCCTTCTGTATCCAGACCACCAGTCGACAGAACAACAGAAAAATCAGTGCAAAAATAAATGAAAGTTGTTTACAAAAGGTAAATAAAGTAAAAAGTGTATGAACAAAGAAGCTGGCCAATAGCAACAGGACAAAATAAATCACAGTTAGGTGTTGCATATGAAACCAAGTTAATACAGAAGTGCTGAGCCATGCTAATTCTAAAAACATTCATGTGACAGATGTAACTAACTCTGAAAAGACCTATAAAAAGCCACAGGTCCTCAAAAATATTTTGTTGCCATGAAATTTATTTTGGGGGAAACTGAAAATCACATAAATCATTAAACAAATTGAAAATGCAGCTAGTGAAAATAGTTGTGATTTTAATGTGAGAAAGAAAAGTGCCATGTAAAATTCACACCCTTCCTGTTCCTGACCCCTAAACTTGATTCCTGACCGCCCATTCCTGTCTTACTCTAATTAGTGGATTAGGCTTTAGGTTAAGAGGAGGTTGAAAAATGTATGGATTTCTGCTTCCTGATAGAAGTAAAAAGGAAAAAAGAATTGTGAAGAAATTGCATATACTTCTGCACTTACCCTCTACTTGATCATATGTTGGCATCATATTTTAAAAATAAATAGAAACTAATAAAAGAGGATAGTGAAAGCATTCATGTTAGCAGGTTCGTTTTTGTAGTTGTTTTTACAGAGAATGTACAGTAACCAGATAAAAGACTCTGGACCAGGCATGGTAGCTCACGCCTGTAATCCCAGCACTTTGAGAAGCCGAGGTGGGCGGATCATGAGGTCAAGAGTTCGAGACCAGCCTGGCCAACATAGCGAAACCCCCATATCCACTAAAAACACAAAAATTAGCTGGGCGTGGTAGCAGGTGCCTGTATTTCCAGCTACTCAGGAGGCTGAGGCAGGAGAATCTCTGGAACCTGGAAGGCTGAGGTTGCAGTGAGCCGAGGTCATGCTACTGTGCTTCAGTCTGGGCAACAGAACAAGACTTTGTCTCCAAAAAAAAAAAAGAAAAAAAGTGTCTGGAATGGAATTAGATAGACGGTTTGGGAGGACAAGATGATGAGTTCAAATATGGGTGAAATGCAGCATCCTAACCTCACTGTTTCTGTATCCAGAGCAAGGATGGCTATGTTATCCCATGTTTTTATTTGTCCCTCAATAGGGGTAATAATTCTACTTAATTACTTGCTTGTGATAATATGCATCATCATGAAATTCTGCACGTATAAACTAATTGCCCTGGAGAAAATAAGAACCTCATGAACAACCTTAAGCACCCAGTCTAGTCGATTAATTTTAAAAAGTTAGTGGACATAATGCAAAGAATATATTTAATTCAGAAATAACAATGGTAAACCACTATTAGAAGATAATAACCTGAAAGCAAGTAACAGATTACATCAATTCCCAACTATCATCAAAGAAAATGCTAACTCTAGTAATTTTTCAAAATTGCTGTTATACGTCATTCCTCTTTCCAAAGAATCAAAGGTGATGCATTTTGAGCACCTCTCAAGTTTAATAAAAATCAAACATTAACTGTCGGAAATGCCTCCCTTCAAGCACACTCTCCTCTGTGCTCCCACATATTATGCTGATACTATGCTCCAGGTATAAAGTATATCTCTGTACATTCCAAATACAGTATTAGGACTGTTTACCCATATGTTTTCCACCATTCTAGATGAGTCCTTGAGAACAAGGACTTCGTTTTATTTTTTGCTGTATCCCCCATCCTAAAACAACCTAGCATAATGCCAAGTACACAGTCAGCACTGAAATACTTAATAATGGACTGCACTCACCTGCTCATGAGCATCTTTTATATGTCTTATTACCAAGGCCATATCCTCGAAAAATACAGGTAGAATTTCATTTTAATGATTACATTATTCTACTATGCTTCAGTTACACGCTGCTTGCTATTCCTTGAGTGTGCAAAGGCATGAAGAGAGCCTGGCACATAGCATTTCTACTGACTAAAAAGTATTGCCCACTTCCATACCTTGTCCCTTTAGCCAGCAACTGCTCAGCTAACATGCACCACTCTAAAACAGCACCTCCCCCATCCAAGTAAAAGTGAATACTCTCTCCTTAGTGCCCCCACCATACAGATTTCTACAGCAATACTTATAAAGCTTTACTGGTTTACTCATAATACTTCTATATAATCAGTCTCTTTATATATTTTGCAACTAGTTTGTCTCAGAAGGTATACTAGAATATCCCATCACTCAAATCTGGAAGCTATATATGCTTCAATGACTTTTTCATTAAATGGTCTCATAAAGAGAATTTTACTTTTTTCAAGGTAAATTTATTTCAATAATGCTTTATGAGAACTTCAATTACCCTTCTAATAAATATATCAAAATTAGTTTCTGAGACAAATCTTGTCCTTGACCTTAAGGATTCTTTCAACTTACTTATCCAGCTCACCTCACTTGCTTTAACTGATTGCACTTTGCAATCAGATGCTGCAGGGACAAATGCCAAAGAAATGTGTCACTGTAGATATTATAAAGATGTTGCTGAATATATTTTTCATTATATCATATAGCAGCTTCTTTAGGGGACTAATGGAAAAAAACTGGTTTCATCATCCAGAGTGAAGATGATTTTTTTCAGCGAACAGCTTTTATCTAAAGGACGTTAACTCATACTTGTTAATTTTCTTCTCTAAAGAATTTGGCTTAAAATCAGATTTGTGTAGAAGTATATGGGAATTAATGACATATGTTTTGGTATACACATTTTCACTCCTGGTCTCATCTTACATTTACACTCTTATTTTCACATCTCATTTTTAAAAGATTTATTTTATAAAATTAATTCATTTAATGTTGCATCACTTCATTATTTATATCTTCCTAAAATATCTTAAATCCTTTTACAGACAAAGTAGGAAAAATGTTTACTATTTTTTTCAGTTTAGCTATTAGGATTAACCATTTTTCTTATTAATTTGCATGCATTTTTATAACATCAAGGCTGTTAACTCTATGTCTATTATTGATATATCTATTACAAAAATTTTCCTTTGTCTTTTTTTTGCTTAAATCAAAATCTGGCTGAATCAATATTTTTCTTTGCAATTTCTTCCATTGCTTTAGTGCTTAAAAAGCCCTTCTTTCTCCAAAATTTAAACGTTCACGTTTTCATTTGATGTTTAAATTTTCACTTAAAAACTTTTATCCATCTAAAATGTACCTGAAGTATGGTATGGGATACTGATATAAACTGATTTTTTATTTCCTAGCAGTAAATTCTTCTAACATTAAGTCCCTTCCTTCGTGATTTGTAATCACTCCTTTAATCACGTTATAAATTGTAACACAGATTCTCCTAGACTGTCTATTGGTTTAATACCTTTTTACACCAGTAATGTCTTATAGATTTAATATTAGATCTATTAATGCCAATCTTGGATAATTCATCTGCAAAATGAATACTTCAGTAGTTGATGTAAAGATTAAAATAAGATACTTTCTATAAAATAAAAGTTTTCTTTCCTACTGGCTTTGACCCTTCTGCTATGATCTGTTTGCAGGACAGTTCTTCACATTTATCATCTTCTCTTAGACTTCCATTACCTACCCCCATGAGGTATTTTAGTAATCTAAACTCCCTGCTAATACTTATTTTATAACAGTAACCAACCAAAAAGCCAAGTAGCACCCCATTTTTAAAATACATTTTCAAATATGTCACAAGTAAAAGAATATTTATTGGATACAGGTATATTACAAGAGAAAATTTAAGATAAAATAGCATTTACTCAACAAGAAAAAGGAAATTTTCCTTTTTTCTTTAACAGAACATCTCAGTTAATATTTGCAAGCACTGGATACAAACACTTCCTTTATGTTAAACCTAACACCCCTTATACTGTAAAGATAAGCTCCCTTTTCATAACAGGAAGTACAATGTGCCATTCAAAGGCCCAGTCAGCTTACTAAAAAGCCATTCTTCAGATATCCTATAAATCAACTATGTTGTAAGAATCTGAAGTCTTTAATCATAATAAACACATTCCTGCAAAATAAATGCATAAGCTTAATTCTTAAAAGGCAAAAGCTTAAAATTTATTATCTGATTTGTAAAATATGCTAAGAATAATCTTTTGGTTGTGTTTATTTGAAATTTCTAACTTATGAGAGAACTTTCTCTTTCCTTGAACTATCAGAGCCTATTTCTGTAAGCAAACATAGAAAACATAGTTTTCCTAGTTGGCTGAATATGGAATGTGTTTTCTCCACTTGAAACCAACCCAATAGAGTTCCTTAGTTTTTTGGATAAACATAGAAGTTGACCCTTCTGGTCTTAAAGCTTGAACCTTACATTTGTTTTATCTGAGTTTCTTCCCCAGGAAATGATCTACAGGCCTCTCAAAGTATCAAAGACCTGAAACTCACCAGGTCACCACATCTAGACAATAAGATGCCAGACAACCCCTTCATCATGACTGCCTCCTTGGCCCGCCCTAGTTCTGTTTCTTTTACGTTTCTTCTCTGCTATATGAACCCTTCATTTTAGTCACTCAGGGAGATGGATGTGAGACTGAGCTCTGATCTTCGTGGCTACAGCACCCAGTTCAAGGGTTCTTCCTTGGCAAGCCTTCTTCCTTCTTCCTTGGCCAAGGTGGCTCACACCTGTAATCCCAACACTTTGGGAGGCCGAGGCAGGTAGATCACCTGGGGTCAGGACTTCGAGACTAGCCTGGCCAACATGGTGAAACCCCCATCTCTACCAAAAATAGAAAAATTAGCCAGGTGTGGTGGTGAGCAGCTGTAATCCCGGCTACTTGGGAGGCTGAGGCAGGAGAATCACTTGAACCCAGAAGGCAGAGGTTGCAGTGAGCCAAGATCGTGCCACTGCACTCCAGCCTGGGCAACAAGCGTAAAACTTCATCTCAAAAAAAAAATATATATATATATATTTGTATGACAGACTAATGTATCTGCCTAATTCCTTCATCTTTTTCAAAATCTTCAAAGCAGTTATGGTCTTCTACACCTCTCCTTTGGTCTTATTTGCTGAAAAAGACTTTTACTTCACTTTCTTCTGTCTTAACTAAATCCACCCCCATAGACACACACAAGCAGGGAGAAGAAGGAAAGATCTGGAGACCCCTCTATCTGTTATAAGCCAAAACCTATTAGATTTCTGAATGTCCTGGATCTTCCAAGCACATTTCAAAGTGACTTTATTATCCACAATGGCCATAATGCGACAGTGTTTTATAATGATTTAAATTTGAAGTTTTAAAAAATGATAGTAATAAAGCCATTTGTACCTTCTATTCAGCTGAAAAATATGAAGGCCTGAAAACAATGTAAATAGTATTTGAGAAGAAAAGACAAATCCAAGAGCTACTTAGAAAGAATCAATCAATAATTGGTAACTGATTGAATGTGGAGTAAGGAGGTGGGGGGCTAGAATGACTCAGGATTTTTAGTTTCTGCAACCAAGTTACGTAGAATGACAGTTGCTCACAAATTCGGATATTTTGTTACAGGGTTTTCTTGGATGTGTTCTTCTCTCTATACTTAAAAATATTTTTTAAATCTTTAACCTAGTTAAAGATCATTTTCTCAAGCCCCAATAAAACTAATGGATAATCCAAACAGCCTCTTTCCAGACTTCCCAACCCTACCCTTAAGGCCATTTTCCATAATGCTCTGAAATTAATGATTATATTACCACTACATCCCCTCCTATGCACCTCCCCACTTCTCACCCTCTCCCCCTCGCCAATCTGGAGTTATGTAATTTCCTTGCTTTTCAGCGTGAATCCCAAACTTCTTAATTTTTCACTGCTCTAGTTATCCCACCTATTGCTACCAGACTGCCTTTCCTAAAATACAATAGCCTTTAAACACAAATCCTTTATGTTTAAAACCCCCAAACCAGGGACCACTATCAGTCTGTGGCCTGTCAGGAGCCGGGTCACACAGCAAGAGGTGAGCAGCAGGCTAGAGACCAAACTTCATATGTATTTATAGCTGCTCCCTATCATTCACATTACCGCCTGAGCCCCGCCTCCTGTCAGATCAGTGGAGGCATTAGACTCTCAGAGGATCACAGACCCTATTGAGAACTGTGAATTGAGAGGAATAAAGGTTTTGCCCTCCTTATGAGAATCTACTGCCTGACGATCTGTCACTGTTTCCCATCACCCCTAGATGGGACCATCGAGTTGCAGGAAAAAAAACTCAGGGCTCCCACGTTATGGTAAACTGTATAATTAATTCATTATACATCACAATGTAATAATAATAGAAATAAGGTGCACAATAAAGGTAATGTACTTAAGCCATCCCGAAACCATCCCTCCACCCTGGTCTTTGGAAAAAACTGTCTTCCATGAACCAAGCTCTGATGCCAAAGGTCAGGGACCACTGCTTTATGAGACACTCTTAGCTTTAAAAGCTATAGGAACCAGATTTCCCTATTGCTAAACTTACTACAAAGCCACAGTAATCAAGACAGTGTGATACTGGTATAAGGACAGACATAGATAAATGAAAAAGAAATTAAACTCTAAAAATAAACCCTTATATTTATGGTCGATTGACTTTCAATGAGTGTATGAAGACAGTTTAGTGGGGAAAACCAGTCTGTTCAACAAATGGCACTGGGATAACTGGGTATCTGCATGCAAAAGAATGAAGCTGGACCTTTACATTACATACAGAAATTAACTCAAAAGGGATAAAGACCTAATTGCAAAAGCTAAGTCCATAAAACTCTTAGAAGAAAATATGAGTAAATCTTCACGATCCAGAACTAAAAGAACGGTTTCACAGATATAACACTAAAACCATAAGCAACAAAAGAAAAAACAGATCAGACTTCATCCCAAAACTACATTATGTATATGCTTCAAATTATACCACAAAGAAAGTGAAAAGGCAACCTGCAGAACAGGAAATTAATATTTGCATTTCATATATCTGACAAGGGTCTGGTTTCCAGAATATATAAAGAACTCTTAGAATTCAGTAATAAAAGGCTGACCAGGAACAGCAGTTCACACCTGTAGTCCGAGCGACTGGGGAGGCCAAGGTGGGAGGATCACTTGAGTCCAGGAGTTCAACCAGCCTGGCAACATAGTGAGACCTACATCTTTATTTATCAAAAAAATTTTAAAATTTGCCAGGTGTGGTGTCACCCACGTATGGTCCCAGCTACTCAGGAGGCTAAAGTGTAAGTAAAGACAGAGTAAAAATAATTAAGGGAAATACCTGAATTATCATGGATCTGCTATTTTCTAGCTTCAATAGATGGGCTTTCATTTTATAATCTGGAAAAGCTGCAGCCAGATTTTGATATATTTGAAGTATTTCCTTAAATTTTTTTTTTTTTAAACGGAGTTTCATTCTTATTGCCCAGGCTGGAGTGCAATGGTACAATCTCGGCTTACTGCCACAACCTCTGCCTCCCGGGTTCACGCAATTCTCCTGCCTCAGCCTCCCAAGTAGCTGGGATTACAGGTATGCGCCACCATGCCTGGCTAATTTTTGTATTTTTAGTAGAGACGGGGTTTCTCCATGTTGGTCAGGCTGGTCTTAAACTCCTGACCACAGGTGATTTGCCCACCTCAGCCTCCCAAAGTGCTGGGAACACAGGTGTGAGCCACTGAGCCCGGCAGTTTAATAAAATAAATGAGGCCAGGCACAGTGGCTCATGCCTGTAATCCCAACCCTTTGGGAGGCCAAGGTGGGCAGCGGAGTTCAGGAGTTCAAGACCAGCCTAACCAACATGATGAAACCTCATCTCTACTAAAAATACAAAAATTAGCTGGGCATGGTGGCACATGCCTGTAATTCCATCTACTCAGGAGGCTGATGCAGGAAAATCGCTTGAACCAGGGAGGCAGAGGTTGCAGTGAGCCAAGATCACACCACTACACTGCAACCTGGGTGACAGAGTGAGACTCCAACTCGAAAAAAAAAGAATACAATAAAATAAAGGAAAAACAGATTACTCGTAAGGTACACTTCAGTTACAAATTTTATACTCTTAACTGTCCACCCCTTTTATATCTACCATTACACCTCATTCATTTTTCAACATTAGAAAGGGAAAAAAATACAAACAAGACTCAAATTATAGCAAAGATACCCACAAGTCCCATAACCATTCCCTTACATTCACGAAATGTTCTTTCATGGATATATGGCACTGGAGAGGGCTACCCAGCTTTATAGAAAACACGTTCCGATGTTTGGAGAATTCATCACTTTATGAGGCAGAACCTAAAACTAAAGAAATTGAAAACCAGCTATTTGCTTTCCAAATCTCTCGAAATTGGGACAAGGGTATAAGTCCTAAGCTTTGCCAGTCAGAAACCCAACTCTGAAAAATGAGGCTGGGCGTGGTAGCTCATGCCTGTAATCCCAGCACTTTGGGAGGCCAAGGCAGGTAGATCATGAGGTCAGGAGTTCAAGACCAGCCTGACCAATGTGGTGAAACTCTGTCTCTACTAAAAACATAAAAATTAGTCAGGCGTGGTGGTGAGTGCCTGTAATCCCAGCTACACAGGAGGCTGAGGCAGGAGAATCACTTGAACCCAGGAGGCGGAGATGGCAGTGAGCCAAGATGGTGTCACTGTACTCCAACCTGGGCAACAAAGTGAGACTCCATCTCAAAAAAAAAAAAAAGGAAAAGAAAAATTGAAGCAACAAAAGGAGAAGGATGTAAAGGTCAAAGAGGAAGCAGCAACAGAAGCAAGCCCCATATAAGGAATTCATTCTGGTGAGGTTGAAGGCAATAGCAACAGCTAACTGACTCCAGTTTGAATTAATTAATTCTTCCAGCTGGGTATGGTGGCTCATGCCTGTAATCCCAGCACTTTGGGAGGTGGAGGCGTGTGGGTCACCTGAGGTCAAAAGTTCCAGACCAGCCTGGCCAACATGGTGAAACCCTGTCTCTACTAAAAATACAAAACTTAGCCAGGCATGGTGGCACATGCTTGTAATCCCAGCTACCAGGGAGGCTGAGGCAGGAGGATCACTTGAATCCAGGAGGCAGTGGTTTCAGTGAGCCAAGACTGTGCCACTGCACTCCAGCCTAGGCAAAAGAGGGAGAACCTGTCTCCAAAAAAAAAAAAAAAAAAAAAAAATTCTTCCTTTATCCAGTTTTAAAAAGGAACACTGACAACAGTTTTAGGAGTATCTGTCATCTGATATCAGAGGAAGTACAAATAGTGTGAATATGCCACCTAACAGTGGTACCTTCACTGGACAAGCTCTGCAGTATGGTATGTAGCACTGTTCCTGCACAAACCTTGTTCTTCTATCCTTTAGGAAATTTTATGAGTAGCCCAATATCCTCTTTAATCACAAAGTCTTTTATGATTAGAGGGATTTCTATTATTTAAGACTATGAACACTAACACATATTCTTTTATCTTTTTTTGTTTTGAGACAGGGTCTCACTCTATCACCCAGGTTGGAGTACAGTGGTACAATCTCAGCTGACTGCAACCTCCACCTCCTGGGCTCAAGCAATCCTCCCATCACAGCCTCCTGGGTAAATGGGAACACAGGAGTGCGCCTCCACAGTCAGTTAATTTCTTCTATTTTTAGTAGACAAGGGTTTTCACCATGTTGCCCAGGCTGGTCTCAAACTCCTGAGCTAAAGTGGTCTGCCCATCTCAGCCTCCCAAAGTGCTGGGATTACAGGCATGAGCTACCTCGCCCAGCCTAACACATATTCTTAGCTCACAATGGCATCCCAAAGCATCACTTTCAAGTTTATATAAAGTAATTTCAACCCTTTTTCTGACAATCCCTACCTTCTACAAGTGGCATGTTTGCAAAGTCTCACAGTTCTTCCCACAATCACTATGACTCCTCTCTCTCCTTAAGGATCAGCGTCAATATTCATGACACTGGTTAGCAGAAAATTGTCAGCTAAATCACATCCTGACCCTGCTTTCTGTACACACATTTAAAATATCCTGATGCAAACTGATATAAAAGGAACAAGTTATTACAGATGCAAAAGCCAACTTAACATTAAACTTTCGTACTTATATCACTATAAACAATAAGGTGTAAAAGAAAACTCAATTGAGCAGTTTGCTTTACCCGTGCCTTCATAACTTCAAAACCCAATGAACTTCAATACATAATGATCACAAGATAACCAGTTCTTGAATATTAAGAAATTAGAATGTTGCTTTAGCATGTTTCTCAGACTGTGCACCTCCCCCTCTTCCCTCCCTGAGACACACACACACACACACACACACACACACACACACACACAGTAACAGCATCAACAGCAGCATGAACTGCCTACAGCAAAAAATTTCAACCCTAACAGCACTTGAGAATGACCTGAGAAACTTATTAAAAATGTCCATAATGTGGGTTCATCAGAGATTCTGATTAAATTGGCCTGGGCTCGAACGTATGTTCTCAAGCACCTGTTTATCCATAGCATTCTATTCTTGTACAGGTGGTGTTAATGTATTTGACTCATTAACCACTGACCCTAAATATTAGCTCATCATTAAGCCCCAGCTGGTACTTAGCCCTTACACTGTAAGTCCGTATAGTGAAGCAAAGCCACAAATGAATTCCTTCTCACACGATGGCTTTCCACATTTCCTTCAAAAGCTCTACAAATTGAGAAGGGGGATTTGAAAAGTTCACAAGTACTGCATAAATTTTACTAAGCAGTAAATTTTACTAAGTAAAAATACACAGATCTGTGAGAATATAAGTAGATTTTCAAATTTCCTCTATAACCTTTCAAGCTTTTGACACCCAATTTTATATATTTATAGCGATAGCCCTCTACATATATATAAGGAAAGATTCCATTATTGTGAGGGAAACATTCCAAGACCCCCAGTAGATGCCTGAAACTGCAGATAGTATCAAACCCTATATATACTATGATTTTTCCTATAGATACATGCTTATGACGAAGCAATTTATAAATTAGGCACAGTAAGAGATTAACAATAAACTAGAACTGTAACCATATACTGTAATAAAAGTTATGTAAATGTGCTCCCTCCCTCAAAATATCTCAGTGTATTGTTACCCTTCTGATAATGATGATGTGAGATGATAAAAATGCCTAGGTAATGAAATGAAGTGAGGTAAATGATGTAGGCACTGTGACATAGCATGAGGCTACCACTGACTTTCTGACAATGCGTCAGAAGGATTATCGGCTTCAGGTGATCCTGGATCACGGCACCATGACTGTCAGTGGTTGGATGTCAAGACTAGGTTAACGCGTGGCGGTGTATACAGTGAGGATACACTGGACAAAGGGATGATTCATATCCCAGGCAGTAGGAGGATTTCATCATGCTACTCAGAACAGTACTGAATTTAAAATGTATGAACTGTTCATTTCTGAAATTTTCCATTTAATATTTTCAGACCTCAGTTGACTGCTATAACTGAAACTGCAGAAAGTGAAACCACAGATAAGAGGAGAGTACTACAGAGTACTTCTACATACTTCCAAGTGTTTAAACACACTTGAAAATAAAAGGCTTTACTTATAACCTTCTTTTTCAAATCCACATAAATCAGAGAAGAAAAATCTACATGCAGTCTTACTCAGACACTCACAATAGGCCAACAAGTCTCAAAGCCATCCCCTCCC
This sequence comes from Sapajus apella, assembly GCF_009761245.1. NCBI lineage: Eukaryota > Metazoa > Chordata > Mammalia > Primates > Cebidae > Sapajus > Sapajus apella. The sequence continues at coordinate 700,550 of NW_022437024.1, forward strand.
TTTTTCAGCAGGGCAAGGTGCAGGGGAGGGGATAGGAGAAGATTAAGATTCTTTGACAAAATTAGGGACCCGGTTTCGGCCTGAGATTCCAAGGGTCAAAGTGAAATACCACAAAGAAGAACTCCAGCCTCCTAGTAAGAGTAGTAATTTTAGAGCTACTTGGATACTGTCTCAGGCCAAGAAACAAGTTACCTCCAATTTTACCTTTGAGTTAAACAGGTAAAAGTAACTACAAGATAACCACAGGGGTAAGAAAAAGGAACAGAAAGTTATTTAAAACTTAAAACAAAACCAAGACTCTGTCTCAAAAAAAAAAAAAAAAAAAAAAAAAACCCGAACACGTTTGAATAGGCATCTCTCAAAGATGGAAAGAAGTGGAAGAGAAAAAGGACAAAATGATCTGAAATCTACAGAACAGACTTTTCCTGAAGTTGAAATAGCTTAGAAAAGGAAAATGAGACCAGGCCAGAAATTCCTAATTCAACTCTCAAAAATCTGTCAAATTAAAAATAAACTGTAAGTGTTTTTAAAACTCATAGGGAGAAGGGACTATTTAGAGTGTAACTCTACTGCATATCCCAGGTAGTCTATGCTAACCTAACAATGTGAAATTTAGCAGTGGGGAACCAAACTCAGTATCTGCTCATACTTTGGGGGGCTGGAGACTAAGGTCAGCTATGCAGGCTGTCAACCATGTCTACATGACCAAGTCCCAATAAAAACTCTGCACACCATGAATACTGTTACGCAATATTACCGGGAGAAAAAGCAGGGAGCAGAAAGCACAGAGGGGAGCAGGCACTCAAATTTTTTGGTGGAGGTAGGAGGGAAGAAAATTTGCAGAAACAATTGCTTATATATAAAATGTCCCACCTCTCTCCAAAAAAATCCAACAAGTTACTAGATCCAGTAAGTGAGTTGAGCAAGATCATAGGATGTAAGATTGGTACAAAAATAAGTTTTATTTATATATAATAGCAATAAACAATTGGAAAATAAAAATTTAAAAAGTATCATTTACAATGGAATTATGAAACATTAAATACTTAGGTATAAATGTAAAAAAAAAAAAAAAAGCAGAATCTGTATGCTGAAAACACTGATGAAAAAAAATCAAAGACCTAAATAAAGAGATATGCTGTGTTCATGGATAGAAGATTCAACATTTTTAATTACCCCAAAGATCAGGATTTATAATGCTAATAAAAATTCTATCAGAACTGAATTTAAAAATTGACAAGTTAATCCTAATAGTTATTTGGAAAATCAAAGACACTAGGGCTGTCGAAGCAACTTTGAAATTTAAAAACAAACGTGGAGAACTCATACTATCTGATTTCAAGACAATCTTTACTACAGTAAACAGGACAGTGCATTACTGACAGAAGGCCAGACATAAAGATCAACTGAACAGAACATAAAGTCCATAAATAGACCCATGTATATATTAGTTAACTGGTCATTGACCAAGATGCAGTCTTTTCAATAAAGACTGTTGGAATTGGACAACCACACGACAAAAAGTGAACTTCAGTCATTCCTCATATTTTAAAAAAATATATAGATCATAAAACTAAATGTAGAACTTCTAGAAGAAAGCATAGGAGAAAATCTTTGTGATGCTGGGTTAGATTTGACTCAAAGATTTCTTAGATTTGACTCTGCGAGTCAAAAGCACAATCTGCCACCCCCCCACCAAAAAATAACTACTGATAACCAAAATGTAAAATGTCTGTTCTTTGAAAGATGCTAATAGAATAACAAGATGAGTCACAGACTATGAGAAAAGATGTAAGAAACACATATATAATAAAGGACTACATAAACAACCAATAAAAATTTGTCAGAAGAATTGACAGATATTTCACCAAAGGTTATATATTGGTATCATTAAACAAATATAAAGATGTTTAACATCATTAACCATTAGAAAAATACAAATTAAAGCCACAATGAGATATTGCTATATAACTGTAAAAATGGTTTAAAGAAAATTGACAGCAAATACTAGTGAGGATAAAACGCAACCAGAACACTCATACATTGCCTAATGGACTGAAAGATGGTATAGCCACTTTGGAAAAGTTTCATCATTTCTTATAAAGTTAAATATAGTTACCATAGAACTGAGTGATCTCACTACTGGGTATGTACCCAAAAGAAGTGAAAACTTGTTATCATCTTATGTCAAAAAAGCCCTGTATACAAATGTTTACAGTGGCTTTAGTCATAATTATCAAAAACTGAACACAAGTCCAATATCCTTGAACTGATTAATGGATAAACAAACTGTAATGTACCCGTACAATGGAATACCACTCCACCTCAACAACAAAACTGGTGAATCATACAACTTGAATAAATCACAAATTCATTATGCTGAGTCAAAGAAGCCAATCTCAAAGGCTATATACTGTATAATTCCCTTTATATGACATTCAGAAAAAGGTAACAAAAAATGAATCATAATTACCAGGGGCTAGGAGTGGGGTAAGAAAGTAAGTATAAAAGAGCAGAAGGGAGTTTGGGGGGATGTTGAAACAGTTCTGCATTTCAATTGTGGTGGTGGTGTTGACAAAGATTCTCTCTTTGACCAAACTCTAACTAGGCATCTCTGAACCCTTTCTCACTAGGTCTCAATCTCAACCTACAAAGGCTTGAACAAACACTAACATAGTTTCTAACAGCTCAAGAGCAGAGTGAGAACACATTTCCATAACTTTTATTACAATATAAAATCACAATATTATATATTATCACAATTGTCCTAGTTTATCTCTGTGCCTAATTTATAAATTAAACTTTATCATGGATATGCATGTATAGGGAAAAAACACAGTATACAAAGGGTTCAGTGCTATTTGTGGTTTCAGGCATCTATTGGGGGTCTGAAAATGTCTCCTCCAAGGGTAAGGGGGTGCTACTGTATCTACTATCTGGGCCTTTGTAGAAATCATTTGCCTATCCCATCTCTAAAGCCTTGCTACTCGAAGTGTGGTCCATGAACCAATCAAGCTCTACCCCAGAACTACTGAATCAGAATCTGCACTGTAATAAGGGAATAAAACCAAATATTATATTTCCTTATATTAGTCTTTGCAACATCAGAAAATATACAGTAAAGTTACATATACAATCCTAAAAACACTAAAGACTATTTCTAGGACAAGTATATAAAGCATTTAGCAAATCATTCCTAGATCAATTCAGAAAAACCACCAACTAACTCTCAATCATATTTTGCTCTGAAGCCAAAATTATAGACAACACAGTCCAACACCAAAATAAAATATTTTAAATCATCCTCCCAGGCTATGTAGTAACCACCACACAGGCCATTAGTTAAGAATAATAACAATTATAAAGATGCTCCAAGGATTTTAAGAAATATCTTCCTAATTATTTCATTCAAGCTCTTCATTTCATCAGGGGAAAAAAAGAGGACCTAAGACCTGAATTTTCCCAAACCATTTAAATGTATGTGATAGTCACTTATCTGAGCCTCCCAGAATGATTGGAAAATGAACATCCTACAAGGCTTGCCACAAACCCAGTGTTTAACAGAAAATTAAACACAAGTATTAGCTAAACTGAAACCCTGTTGCTGTGTTTCCTCTTGAGAATGATGGCTAAGATAGAACTATACCACACATATTTAAACAATAATTTAAATAAAAGTACAAATACTGTAAAATACAACCACTACTCTATGATGAAGGAATCTGCACTTGTTTATATCAATACAATCTTTCATATTGAGGGCCATTGAACAATATGACTGGTAATACATAGGTATGGGCCTAAGACCCTCCCCCAGTCTGTGAGATCTGACAAATCCTACAATTTTTTTTTTAAATCAAATGCTAAAAATATTAATCATAATATACTTTTCTATTATTCCTAACTTAATTTTTGATGTGTATAAATTCCAAGACTGAGATTATTTTTCATTGTTTTAAAGTTAATGAACTAACCTTAAAAGTATACTGTCTGTATATACTAGGCTAAACATGAGCTAAACGCTGATGTCTCCAATTCTAACCCATTACCACATGGGTCATTCTAGCCTTCTTCTCCTTCCTTGTAACTTTCCATTCCAACAGTGAGAAATGTGACTTCCACAATCCACCATCCATTTTACTTAACTGTTTAGTATACATTACTAGAGGTATCAGAATTACAGTATCAGAATTGTTAACTATACCTTTATATGAAGCAATATTATCAACTAATGTACACTGCAAGTAGAGAACATGTGCAGTACTTTCTGCCTTTAGTATTACGGGAACTACACATTTCCAAAGTCAATTAGATCAACAGTTTTCCCCCATCACCCACTTCAATGAGGTTGTTTTATACATTTCTAATATCATTAGATTATTCTATCTCAATCTGCATTTCATCCTGGAATCCCCCAGTCTCCTAAAAGATGGTCTTTTAAAATCTGTATTCATTAAGGTCCACACTTTCTGCTATAAAGTGCTGTGGGTTTTGACAACTGTGTAGTATGCTTTTTTATGATGTTTCTCATCTTCTACATATATTACAAACTTTTACCCTTATTCTTCAAACAAACATGTATTTCCACAGTCATCTTCAATTCTACTAAACAGAGTGCAGAGTCTACATGCCTGCAGGCTTATCTGCATACATATACCATCTTTTTCTTTTTCACAATCTCTAGGAGATTCATTTCAGAAAACTTAACTTTCAGATTACTAACAGTTGTCTGCTCATTATGCTTCAAAAGAAAAATGTTAGAGTTATTTATATAAAAAACAGATTTCATATCCTTATTTTATAACCAAATTCTGTATCACTTATGTGTCTATCAAAAATAAATTAATGAAAGCTTGAAAACAGTTATGAATTCATTATACTGCTTTCACATCCACTTCAATCTTCCTATATATAAGCTGATATGATATGGATTCACTTACCCAGCTCAGTCTCACTAGAAGGATTTCTAACAAAATCAGTCTAGTCCACTGAACAGTATCAGCTTACTGTAGGTAAATTGTTTTTCATAATAAATAACAGTTATCAGCAGCTCAAAACCAACACACAGGGAACTAGACTAAGACCAAGGATATAAATAAGGTAAGAGCATATAGGCTTCTATTTGCTGGATGCCTTCCTGAATCCAAAAACCTCTGAATGTCCAGGCGCAATAGGTGACGCCTGGTAATCCCAGCACTTTGGGAGGCCAAGGCGGGTGGATCACCTGAGTTCAGAAGTTCAAGACCAGCCTGACCAGCAAGGAGAAATCCCATCTCTACTAAAAATACAAAATTAGACAGGCGTGGTGGCACAGCATGCCAGTAATCCCAGCTACTTAGGAGGCTGAGGCAGGAGAATCACTTGAACCCGGGAGGCAGAGGTTACAGTGAGCCCAGACCACATCATTGTACTCCAGCCTGGGCAACAAGAGCGAAACTTTGTCTCAAAAAATCAAGAACCTCTGCATATGCCTAGAATTTATCTAGGCATATCAACAACTCTTCTTAGGTCCATCAGAGAAGTAAGGTCACAGGGCAAACCACTGCCCCCACAATTGGATAGACACCAATTAGCTGGGCATGGTGCCAGATACCTGTAATCCCAGCTGCTCAGGAGGCTGAAGCAGGAGAATCACTTGAACCCAGGAGTCAGAGGTTGCAGTGAGCCGAGATCGCACTGCACTCCAGCCTGAGCAACCCTCACTCTCAAAAAAAAAAAAAAAAATCTCACATTAAGACTTGAAAATCTCTCTCTTAATTCAGCTATTTAAATTAAACTGTGAGGTAAACTCCTTGACTACTTCATTTTAGACTCTTTTAAAAAAATAAATAATTGGTGTCCACATATTAAGGAGGTTTATTTTATTTTTGTATTTAATCTATCTTAGAAACCTACCGATACATAAAAGAACTTAACAATAAAGTTGCTTAATTCAACTAGTTGTGTAATACATTCTACAAAGGCTTTTATCAGCAACATATTTTAAAGCCAACTTTAGTATCCTTTGGGAAACAAAGCTTGTGATAAATATCTCCCTTGGCTTTTCAAAAGCTAGGCTATAGGCTTACATAGAAGAAATCTCACTTCAGCAATAATCTTTACTAACTCTGGTTATGTAATCTATTTGGCCTCTAATTTATTTTGGCCTCAATGGGCTTTGTTTTGGCTTTGAATTAAGAGAGAATGAACATATGTACTTGATACTGAATAATTAAATAAATATATGTGGTTACAGCTCCACTTTGCAATAGTATACACATCTGCTATTCATCAAAAAAAATCATGAAAACCAGGACCAGGCTGTTATATGCTGTTCATTAGTGTACACAAAAATGTAATTTTATTGCTGTCACTGGTCTGATATTCATTTGTAATGCTTTCTGGCAAATAATTTTTAAATGGAGTGAAAGGTAGAAGATGGGCTTCATTTTAACTGGGAGGGAAGAAAAACAAGTAAACATATATTAAGTTTTCAAGATGTCAAAATTTCTTACGCCAGGAAAATAAAAATATCTCAAACTGATAATCAGGCTAGACATACAAACCATTTTATACAAATATAGTCAATACATTTTTATCACAATCCAAAGCATTTAATTTCTTTGATTAGGTAAGAATAAAACAACAAATCTTTCAAAATATCCACAAGCACCTAAAGGTATGTATACTCAATCTGAATCCAGTTTGCCATAATGAACATATTCAGAAATGTTTAGTTTCAATAAATCTAAAGGGATAAAATTTCACCCTTTACAAGATGTAATCACATACAAAGATGACTAATTAAGACATTTAGACTTGAGCCATAAAAACTAAGTGACCCAGATCTATACTAGATCATAAATCATGTCATGGTCCTTGAAGTTACTTGTATAATCCTACCCATAATTAAAATAAGTCATTAACATACATATTAGTAAGTATGAATAATTCTGAACTATCATGCACATGGTACATGTAAGAATAGGCAATATTTTAAAACACAGAAGTTAGAATTTCTATTCTGGTAATTTGGTAAAAAGATAATCAGAAAATACTTCTTTTACAAAACATCTAGAACTACTGGTTAATCTTTTTATTTCATTTGTACATATACACAAAATAAAATAAGATCCCTTTAAATGTCGAACTTAACATATCAAGAAAGCAGGAGAAATCTTCTGAGACCAAAAATGAACAAGAAAGTAAAAAAGAGAACATGGCTGCACGTGGTGGCTCACACCTGTAATCCCAGCAATTTGGGAGGCTGAGGCTGGTGGATCACAAGTTGAGGAGGTCGAGACAAGCCTGGCCAATATGGTGAAACCCCGTCTCTACTAAAAATACAAAAATTAGCCAGGCGTGGTGGCAGGCACCTATAGTCCCAGCTACTCAGAAGGCTGACGCAAGAGAATCGCTTGAACGGAGGCGGCAGAGGTTGCAATAAGCCAAGATCGCACCACTGCACTCCATCCTGAGTGACGACGACGCTGGATTTTCTGATCTCAGAAACTGAGGAACTTCTGTTCCAATGGCAAATCAGGAAAGATCCTGGCACACAAGAAACAATGTTAGAAGTAAGATTCCTGCACAAAGCATGGACTCTCAAACAACAATGGAGTACAACGATCTGCCCACTGGCAAAAGAAGGCAAGGAAGCTTTTTTGTCTTGTCCTAGTCTCTGAAAAGGTAGGAAAGATCACCAGAGACTTCATAATCATAAGACTGTCCATAGGTTTAGAGTTTGATTCATTCTATCCACATAGCACAGAAACTTCCAACTCCAAAAATTAAATATAAAAAATGGCTTCTGCTTGAATAAGGCAATGATATCATTTGATAACTCATTTACCAAAACTCAAACTAAACGGGAACAGTGTAGACTACATAGTCTATAGTCCCAGAGGTTTTGAGATCAGACCAGGAAACAGTGTTTTTGTTTTTTATTTTGTGTGTCAAAAACAATACTCAGGCTGAGTGGCACAGTGGCTCATGCCTGTAATCCCAACACTTTGGGAGGCTGAAGTGGGCAGATCACTTGAGCCCAGGAATTCAAGTCCAGCCTGGGCAACATGGCGAAACCCCATCTCCACAAAAGATACAAAAATTAGCCAGACATGGTGGCACACACCTGTAGTCCTAGCTACTTGGGAGGCTGGGATGGGAGGATTTCTTGAGCCCGGGAGGCAAGGGTTGCAATGAGCTGCGACTGCATCACTGACAGAGTGAGACCTTGCCTCAAAACAAAACAAAACAAACTCAAACTTCACACTTGAGATATGTGTAATTTACTGTATATAAATCATACTTTTAAAAAGTTAAGTGGTCACTGGAAACACCTCCAGGGAACTTGGCAAAAGCAACCCAAAATCTCTCTGGAGGAATATGCCCCCAATGAAGTCACTCAGAATTCTCAAGGACAGCCTCTCTAAAGATCAGCTCACAATCCAAAACTATAAAACACTTGAGGAAACATTTAACCTCAAGCAAGAATCCAACAGTTGTTAAAAAAAAAAAAAAATACAGAAGATTTCTAAGAACTTCAGAAAATTGAACAATGTGATAGAGATTACAAATATTTAAATGATTAAAACACATAAAAGATGAAATAAAATACCTGACACAAGAAAAGACATCATCAAACAGTCATCCCTATTAAGAAAATACAAGAAACAATCCTCAGTGCATGCTAAAATAATCAATAGATGAGTGGTTAGTAAGGACCTAGGTATTTGGCAAAGTACAAAAGGATCGTCCCACAAATAACTTGAAGGACACAAGAGGAAAGAGATCAACTTACAAATAAAGATATTAACTTTCAGGCACTAGAGTCAAAGACCAAATATTAGAATAAAAGATGCACCTAACATCTCAACTGCTCCGAAAACTTGACCATCTGAACCTACTGAAAAATCTTAGCATCACTACAATACAGGCCAACTTCTGATGTGATGAATACAAAGTACTCAGTATTACCTATGAGGCATTCATGCCAAAACGTTAAATCTGTCTCTAATCAAGCCTTCAAATCTAATTTAATTTTCCAAGAAATACAGGAGGATAAAATAAATCAAATACCACAATAATTTGTTAGAAAATAAAAAATCCGGGACATTCTATAGGACAGCTGACCCAGTCTTTTCAATTAAGTCAACAGAGTAGAGATAAAAAGGGAAAGGGGGAAGAGCAACTGAACTGCTCTAGAAAAACCACATGCAACTTGTAAACCCTGTAAAACTTGTTTGGATCCTGATTTCAAATAAACCAACTATAAAGCAACATTTCTGAGACTACTATAGATATCTGAATATGAACAGACTAATTTATAACGTTAAAGAATTGTTCATTGTGAAATGTGTAAAAGACAATGGCATTATGATTCTAGAAAAAAAGTATTTTTTAGAGATGCAAAATAAGGTATTTATGAGATGTCAATGTGTGAATCTGCTTTAAAATATCTCAGCTTAAAAAAAAAAAAGCCTAAAGCCTACATATAAAGAGTGGTTGAATAAACTATGGTACGTTCACACAATGGAATACTATGCACTGGCAAAATAGAATGAGGAAGATCTCTATTAAATGATATGGAATGACATTCAAAATGTTGTTTAATTTTGGCCAGGTGCAGTGGATCACGCCTGTAATCCCAGCACTTTGGGAGGCTGGGGCAGGTAGATCACGAGGTCAGCAGTTCAAGAGCAGCTTGGACAATATGATGAAACCCTGTCTCTACTAAAAATACAAAAATTAACCAGGCATGGGGGCACACGCCTGTAGTCCCAGCTACTTGGGAGGCTGAGGCAGAAGAATCACTTGAACCCAGAAGGCGGAGGTTACAGTGAGCCGAGATCGCGCCACTATACTTCATCCTTGGCAACAGAGTGAGAGTCTGTCTCAAAAAAAAAAAAAAATACAGTTTAAAAAGAACGTGCAAAGGAGCATCTACAGTATGTTACTCTTCCACGTAAGAAGATAGTAAGAATATACACATTCACATTCTGAGAGAATGGAGGTATAATAAGAGAAAAATGGGCCAAGCGAGGTGGCTCACAACTGTAATCCCAGCACTTTGGGAGGCCGAGGTGAGTGGATCACGAGGTCTGGAGATCGAGATCATTATGGCCAACATAGTGAAACCCCGTCTCTACCAAAAATACAAAAAGTTAGCTGAGCGTGGTAGTCAGCGCCTGTAGTCCCAGCTACTTGGGAGGCTGAGGAGGGAGAATCACTTGAACCTGGGAGATGGAGGTTGCAGTGAGCCGAGAGAGCGCCACTGCACTCCATCCTTGTACATAAAGAAATTCACAAGAAAAAGCAGAAATTATTAGGACTAAGATACCTATAGAGAGGGGTGGGGAAAGACTGGAACAAAGGGGGTGGGGAATGAAACTAGGATAGAAGGGATGGGGAAGAACATTTTTCTGAGAATAAATTTTTGTATTATTTTTAATTCGGGAACATGTCAATTGTTGCACGTAACACCAAAGTAAATTCGTTTCTCACAATGGTGGTATAGGATAGTGATTTTAAAACTCCCTTAATGTGTATACTAAGATTGAGCAAATAAGAAAATATACCATGAATAATGAGAGCCAAGTTTCTCACCATCACAGAATAGAAGTAAATATCCCAGGTAAGAAAAGGGAGAAGGCTACAATGTTAATTTTGTGATAGCAGATTGGAATTGTAAAAATTTTGTTATTTTGTTTTTTTCATATAGACCCATATAGAAAAGACAGAGCTAGGGGTATGTGTGTATACATACATCATATATTTCCAAACTCTGTCCACTGAGAGAGAGATGCAATAAAAGAAAATCCAGCCAGGAACGTGGCTCACACCTGTAATCCTATTATTTTGAGAGGCTGAGGCAGGCGGATCACCTGAGGTTGAGAGTATGAGATCAGCCTGACCAACATGGAAAAACCCCATCTCTACTAAAAATACAATATTAGCCAGGCGTGGTAGCGCATGCTGTAATTCCAGCTACTCAGGAGGCTGAGACAGGAGAATCCTTGGGAGGCGCAGGTTGTGATGAGCTGAGGTTGCACCATTGCATTCCAGCCTGAGCAACAAGAGTGAAACTCTGTCTCAAAACAAAAAGAAAAGAAAATCTAGTAGCAAAGAGTGAAACTCCATCTCGAAACAAAAAGAAAAGAAAATCCAGTAGCAAAGAGCACACCTTTCACATCTTCATTTCTAAATACCATTCTCTAACAAAAGGAGCCAGAACTCCTTGGACAAACAGTTGATTCAAGGAGTGGAACAGAAAAAGGACACAAGGTGCCTGGACTATCTTGAGCTGTCAGAAAGTAAGAAAGTGCTTAAAAAACAATGAGGGCCTTTAAAAATGACTCAGGAACCAATCTGAGGGAACTCCCAGTGGTGAAATCTGCAATAATCGGAGCAAGAAAATAATGACAGTATTGGATTATAACCTACAGGATAAAATTAAATGACCATGAATCCATACTAATTGTATCAGAAAAACACTTTTCCTTCTCTCAGAGTCAACATAACAGAACCCTTCTGACACCAGATGCGGGGCAGGGTGATTCCCCATGCCAAGCAATCCAACAACACCAGCTGGGTGCCCTACAAAAGCCAGTTCAATTCTGACACTATCTATGTGAAGACATCAGGTCCCAGTAACGGGCTCAGTCCTAAAAGACTGGCCCCCCAGCTGCAAGCACCTGTGTTTCTGACTGGCCCCGCAATCACCTCCTCAGGTTCAATTATTTGCTAAAGTAGCTCAAGAACTCAAGGAAATGCTTTATTTATATTCATCAGTTTATTATAAAGAATATTACAAAGGATACAGATGAACAACCAGATGGAAAAGATATATAGGGAGAGATCTTGAAGGGTCACGAGTACAGGAGAGTCCATCCTAGTGAAATATGAGAATGGATGTGTTCACCAACCCAGAAGCTCTCCAAAGCTCCATAGTTCAGGGAATTTTACAGAGACTTCTTATATAGGCATGGCTGATTATTAGCTCTATCTCCAGCCCCTCTCCCCTTCTCAAAGGATGTGAAGTGGAGCTGAAAGTTCCAAGCTTCTAATCATGGCTTGGTCTTTCTGGTGACCAGCCCCCATCCAGAAGCCTACCACGAGTTGCCTCATTAGAACAAAAGATGCTCCTATCACCCAGGAAATTCCAAGGGATTAGGAGTACCATGTCAGGCACTGGAGTCAAAGAACAAATATTAGAACAAAAGATGCACCTAGCACCCCTACTGCTCAGGAAATTACAAGGGTTTTAGGAGTTCTGTGCCAAGAACCAGAGACCAAATATATTTTCACAATATCACATTAATATAAATAACTGAATAAGTGAGAGAGACAGAACAGCTCTATGTTAAGGTGGAAGTCTAACTCGTAATGTGCACAGAAAGAATAATGGAACTAGAAAAATCACTATTTGGCAAGCAGCAAACACCACGGTAATAATTACTACAGGCAAAAACATCATGGAATGATAAAATTTGTGGATAAAAGTATGATGAGAAGCAGGATAATTGCGCAGCCTCAAATATTTATTGCAAGGGGAACTACAGTGAAAAAAACCTAGCAGACAAAACCATAACCAAGTGATCAAGTAACATCACCCAGGATCCACATAACGTGCCTGCTGATAGGATGCCCTGAGAAGGGCATAGTATCACTTCTGTGGTATTCTTGTCAAAAATGTGTAACTTTAATCAAACCATGAGAAACATCAAATAAATCCAAATTGAGGAATGTTCTACAAGTGACTGGCCAACAATCTTCAAAAATGTCCAGGTTATGAACAACACAGAAAGACTACAGAAACATCTCAGATTAGAAAAGGCTAAGGAGCTAACTAAATGCAAAATGGGATCTTGGACCATAGAAAGGACTAATGGGGAAAACAGAGAAATTCAAACATGGTCTACAGATTAGTTAACAGTATTCTATCAACATTAATTCCTGGTTAGATAACTGTTGTATGGTTATATAAAATGTCAGTATTTAGGGAAGCTGGGTGAAAGTTATACCAAAATTGTGTACAATTTTTGCAACTTTTTTCCAAATCTAAAATTACTGATGTACTATTTTCTCTACTTTTATGCAGCTGAAATTTCTTCGTAAGTTTTTTAAATTAGGGGCACAAGGAACTTCTAAAAAAATAAAATATAGTCATTGATATTAAAACCTCAATTAACACATTAAACTGCAAAATTAGGCACAGCTGAAGAAAGAATTTTGTTATCCAGATGGCAGGTACAAAAAAAAAAACACCAGAAAGTGACTCAGAGAAATAACGAGACAGAAGATAAGCAAAATTAAGAGGAAAGGAACAGGAAATTAGAAAGGAGCACATATCAAACAAGAGTTCCAAAGGAGACTAAAGAGAATGGAAGAAAATTAAGAAGAAAAATGGGTAAGAATTCTCTAGAATTAACAACAAAAATGCTTAGATTCTAGAAATATGAATCCTAAGCAAGATAAATAAAAATATATCCAAATCCAGACATAGGGTAGACAAAGCTGCAAAATATCAAAAATCAAGAGAAGCTTTTAAAAGCCAGAACCAGAAAAATACTAAAAAGATAAAAGATAAATTACAAAGCAACACAGACTCGATCGTACCAACAATTAAAGTCATACACCCTCAAAGGTCTGAGTGAAAATAACTAATCACACAGAATTCTATACTCAAGTAATTATTTCAAGTATGAGGGCAAAATAAATACATTTTTAGACAAAGACCAAGAGTTAATATTAACAAGCCCTCATTGAAAGAAACATTGAAGGGCATACTTCAAACAAAAGGAAGCTGAATTCAAACGGATTAACTGGGATGCAAACAGCAATGGCAAAATAAGAAATTGGTAGAGTGAATAAACCTAAAAACAAAACTTATTTTAAAGGCCTTTAAACAAAGCTACCATGTTGAATTTTTAAAGTAATTCAACTTGCAGAAAAACAAAACAAAACAACAACAACAAAAAAAGGTTTCATAAGACACCTTCCACAAAGAAGAAAAAAGCACCAAACATGGAATTCAAGAATCTCAACTAGGAATATAGCTCCCTCTGATTTTATTTTGAGGTCAAAGACCTTGGTTTCTTCAACCAAAGAAGCGAAGGAAGGCATTTAGCTGGAAGATCCTTAAGATTCCTTTCCTGTTCTAGGATTCAAGGGCTGGAAAACAGACCTTCCCAATTTAACAGAACATCTTTCAAAACTATAAGTTGTTTACAGTTCAGAGCAAGATCACTCATACAGAGGACCAGTACTTTAAAGGAAGGTCCAGTCTGGAGCTTTAGATTTTAAATAATTGGCTATCTGCTTCTATACAAAAGCCAATTAGAAACGGGTATGACCTCAGAAAAAGAAAAAAAAAAATAATGCACTGTTAAACCATTCCATTTTTAAAGAGCTAATGGAGGAAGGAAAGGCGTGGTCCAAGTGGTAGGACAACCAAAACAGTATAAAAACCAGTAAGTTTAAGAGAAAATTTCTAAAAGGAATATAGTATCAATATCAATTGTTACAAAATAAAAACAATCACATTTTATTCCTAGTTCACAAATTAGCTGACAAACCCCACCTTCCACAAAATCTTAAAGATTCATTGCAATTTCTGAAGAGTGATCAACCCTGGAAGAAAAATCCCCAAATGCAGGCAGCCTATACTCATAAAGTTACCCTATTCTTCCCACCACCCGCCCACCCCCAATTTCCAGCCACTCAGAGGAAGGTATTCTATTCTTTATAATCACCAAGTTTCAATCTTCTGCTAAGGATGAATGAAAAGCTCAATGCTACATGCAAAGAAAGCTTTTATTAAAAAGCAAAGCTATTAAAATACTGTGTTATGTAAAGGCATTCGGTTATACTATAAATACTCCCCTTCAAAATTCCTTCAATAAATGTGGGCTTGGAGATATGGAGCATGAAAAAGTAGACAATATAATTAAAACTTAATTTGAGACATGGTGATGGATATCACTTGATAAGAAAAAACTAAAACTGGATAAGATTTTTTTTTTTTTTTTTTTTTTGAGATGGAGTTTCACTCTTGTTACCCAGGCTGGAGTGCAATGGCATGATCTCGGCTCACCGCAACCTCCGCCTCCTGGGTTCAAGCAATTCTCCTGCCTCAACCTCCTGAGTAGCTGAGATTACAGGCACGCACCACCATGCCCAGCTAATGTTTTGTATTTTTAGTAGAGACGGGGTTTCACCATGTTGACCAGGATGGTCTCGATCTCTTGACCTCGTGATCCACCTGCCTCGGCCTCCCAAAGTGCTGGGATTACAGGCTTGAGCCACCACGCCCGGCAGGAGTTAAGATATTTTTAAGAAAAAAGCCCTACATTAACGTTTGAGAATACAGGAACACACACACACACACACACACACACACACACACACACACACACACGAGTTTGCTGTTTTGTCATTTCCAAGGCCTTGATTCATATGCCAATTCAAGCTAAACCTATAATCCAGAGCTCCTGACCAGATTAGTGGTTTTTCTAACACACCACTTAATTTTTAGATAATGATCTCAAAAAACCCCACCTCCAAATTTATTTGAATCTATATAATCTGCCTAAAAGTAACACTACATTTCCCACTCTCCATAAAAAAAGAATCCTTTTATGGCTGGGTGCAGCGGCTCATGCCTGTAATCCTAACACTTTGGGAGGCCAAAGCAGTGGATCACCTGAGGTCAGGATTTCAAGACCAGCCTGGCCAACATAGTGAAGCCCAGTTTCTCCAAAAATTAGCCAGCCATAGTGGCAGGTGCCTGTAATCCCAGCTACTTGGGAGGCTGAGGCAGGAGAATTGCTTGAACCAGGGAGGCGGAGGTTTCAGTGAGCCAAGGCTGCACCATTGCACTCCAGCCTGAGCGACAAGAGTTAACTCCATCTCGGAATAAAAAAGAATCCTTTTACATCTCAAAGCATTTTTCCATTTACATAAAGTTGAACTGGAAAAAAACGTTTCAACTGTGGAATAGCTCTAAAACAGGAGACTGAGAGTGATGGCATATGCAAGGCAATAAAAACAAAATTTTAAGAATCTGTTCTACAAAAATACAATTCTAAGTGTAACACACTTAAATCACTGACTCGAATGTGCAACTGTAAAATAAAAAATTTTAAATAGCTAGTCAGAGTTCTGTAAAATAAAAAATTTTAAATAGTTATTCAGAGTTCCTTCTTTAAATATCTCACCTTTTTTCTTTTTTCAAAATGGGGTCTTACTCCATCACCCAGGCTGGAGTGCAGTGGCTCAGTCTCAGCTCACAGCAAATTCCACCTCCTGGGCTCAAGTGATCCTCCCATCTCAGCCTCCTGAGTAGCTCAGGACCACAGACGTGTGCCACCATGCCTGGCTAATTTTTTGTAGAGACGGGGTTTCACCATGTTGCTCAAACTGATCTCAAACTCCTGAACTCAAGTGATCCACCCACCTTGGCCTCCTAAAGGGCTGGGATTACAGGCATGAGCCACCCCACCCAGCTAACATCTCAGTTTTTGTTTGTTTGTTTTGAGATGGAGACTTGCTCAGTCATCCAGGCTGGAGTGTAGTGGCGCAATCTCTGATCACTGCAACTTCCACCTCCCGGGTTCAAGCCTGTCTCCCAAGTAACTGGGATTACAGGTGCCCGCCACCATACCCAGCTAATTTTTTTTTTTTTTTTTTTGTATTTTTGGTAGAAACAAGGTTTCACCATGTTAACCAGGATGGTCTCAATCTCCTGACCTCATGATCCACCCGCCTCAGCCTCCCAAAGTGCTGGGATTACAGGCGTGAGCCACCAGGCCTGGCCTATATTTCAGTTTTTAAACTTAAAATAATGTCAAAACTGAAAGAAACCCATGATTTTAGAGATGAGAAAACTGACATCCAAGACAATGAAGTAACTTGCTGGTAAACAATAGAGCTAGGTATAACATAAAAGAAGCTCCAGTTAATGTATTTTTTATAAAACATGATCTTGATAACTTTGCTGAAAAAAACTAAGAACTAAAAATCTTAATTATGTTTTAAATAAACATTTGTAATCAAAGCCATACTCATTTGGAATTCATAGGAGACCATGCTAAAATTTGTATTTGCTTAGAAAATGCTCTCTTCTAAAAAGAAAAGCTAGTAAGACTGTAAGAGAAAATATTATTTTCCTTTAACTTTAAAACTTCAAAGTTGGGCCGGGGCGGTGGCTCACACCTGTAGTCCCAGCACTTTGGGAGGCTGAGGCTGGCGGATCACAAGGTCAAGAGAACCAGACCATCCTGGCCAACGTGGTGAAACTCTACGTCTCTACTAAAACTACAAAAATTAGCCGGGGTGGTGGTGGGTGCCTGTAGTCCTATTTACACTCCAGAGGCTGAGGCAGGAGAATCGTTTGAACCCAGGAGGCGGGGGTTGCAGTAAGTCAAGACCATGCCACTGTACTCCAGCCTGGGTCACAGAGTGAGACTCCAACTCAAAAATAAATAAATAATAAAAATACATGTTTTTAAAATATAAATATCATTCAAAGCTGTTTAGTATAGATTCACTTCAAATTGGATCACTAAAGTTTAACTTTTTAAAAAATATCTAAAATGATTTGGAATATGAAAGGATCCTAAGTGAACAGAAAAAACACCCTTAAATCTGAGGCAGGTCCTCAACATCCCCAAGATTAGTACAGTTGCTTAGCATGGTAACTGTGGAATCAGATGTAGGGGCTCCAGCATAAGAAGCAGCCACATAGGAATCACCTCTACTCACTATAACATAAAATTACTGTTTACTTTAACCATGGTTGCTCATTTCTGTAACAATTTCATACATATATCTTTCCATTTCTTAGTCTGAATTGTACACTGCTAGTCATTATCATAAGAAAAAAAAATCTCAGGCTAATATAATAGAGGCCAAATTTAGAGAGAGGAATAAAAATCTTCCTTCAGTCTAGGCTAAATGGATTGATTACACAAAGAAGTCCATACATCCAAAAGCACACAGATGTCTGCACTAGTTCCCAGGGCTCAAACAATACCAGTCATTCAATAGCTTTCCTTTTACGTAAGTTGCTGTGAGAAAGCTCAGTCAGCTCTTGTGAACCTCATAATCCAGGATCCTGGAACTCTGAAAAGTCTACATGTTTCCTCATCACTGTTTTCATGTACTTTGTCTGGAACTCAAACTTCATATTTCCCCCAAAAAACAAATCTGGAAATCATCTCTTCTGTTTGACAAATGATGTACTCTACCTATAATTACTTTTCAACTTAAAACCACAATCCAAGGTAAAAATCTAAGATCATTAACTCTGAAAGATTATCTGATGAATGTATTTTTCAGTGTTGGGGTTTAAAATATAATTTTAAATATACTTGATCATATGTACATATATCAAATATATATATACCATTTGACCAGATTCTATTTGTTTCCGTTGCAGTGTTTTACAATAGCCATGACACCAAATGACTTCTCAAAAATTAAAAGAAATTTTGAGAGAAGGACTGTTAAGGGTGGGGGAGGGAGTTGAATTTACTCACTCACTCTCTCCTGCTCTCCCCTCCTTCTGCCTCCCACATTAACCACACACATCAAAAACAATAAAAAACATTTCACTGGGTGTTTGACCAAGCCTTTAGTCCACAGAAAAAAAGAGTTATTCTTTACTGAACCACCTTCAGAAGCTAAATAACACTACTTTCTACCTTCAAGGTACAGTACTGCTGATTCTTCCAATAATCTTTTTTATCAGCTAAGTCTTTGGTGAATTCTCACATTCAATATTGAGAAGTAATAAGGATAAATTAAAGCCACAGAAACTCTAAAGTATATTTTAATTGAATGGCAAAATTACTTCAGAAGATACTTATTAGATCTGCTACCCAGAAGTAAAGCTCATTAGATTCGGAGAACAAAATGAAAATGATTAATTCACTCACAAAACTGTTAGATCCTGAAGAGTCAAGAGGAACTATATACACACATTCAGTTCCCTTTAATAATGTAGTATCATATAATCATTAATCTCTTATAGAAATGATCAAGATGTGATTCCAAAATTTGGTAATGAAGCTCATAAGAGCTCTTGTGGCCCTTTTAACATTCTTCCTCTCTTCACATACATGTGACATAATGCAAATAAACATGCTTTGAAGAAGAAAAAGTTGTCTCTCCAAAGTTTTCTGTTCTTAAAGAGTAAATCCTTAAAGATAAACCAAACCCCCTCTCTCTCCAACCAGAGTACAAAATGCAGAACTCTGAACATAATAACCGTTTAATAGATACCTGATTAAGTTTCAATCATCACCCTTGTAAGATTGAACTTGTCTAGAAGACAAAGAGGGGAAAAAAGAACTTTATCTTTTCACCAAAGCCTTCTTCCCTAATGACCACTAAAAGCACCAAAATCCTATGTGTTCTACAAAGCAGTAACCTCAGAAATGTTTCAACAACCCCTGAGCCTTACAAACTCTGTTAGCAAAGCACAAACTCTATTTCTCAAAAATATCTAAAAAGTTCTCAGCAACCAATTTCTTTAATCACTACAGTTACATCTGAGACCTCCTCCTCAGGACACCCAATCCTTTTTCCTACCATCAGAGCCACTACAATATCTCCTGGTGCTTTAAGAGCACCATCTTGCTTCAACAAACACCTTTTAATTCCACTCTAAAATATACATATTTGTATTTCCAAACATCTCCCTCTAAAATTTCACTATACCACTGCCCACGTTATTCTTTACAGTCAAATCAGTCTTCTCATTTTTCTACAACATGGCATCCCATTCAACCTCTGTAACCAAATCAGGCCTGATATCAAGATAAAGAAGCACATATAAACCTTTCTTTCATTCTTCCCAAGTTCTCATTTATTACATAAAAAGAATTCATTCCTTTCTATAAATGAGTTTTAAAGCATTCTAATACAATAGAAAGCTAAAGAAAACAATAATTATCCACAAGATATTTATCTTTTGATTTCAACCAAATATTAGTAAGTCATTTCAGGTTCATGTTCAGATAGTTATCTATACATGGCCATGACAGTTTATTCAATAAAGAAGTATCACAGGTGGCTCACGCCTATAATCCCAGAACTTTGAAAGGCCAAGGTGGGTGGGTCACAAGGTCAGGAGTTCAAGACCAGCCTAGCCAAGACAGTAAAACCCCGTATCTATTAAAAATACAAAAATTAGCTGGGCACAGTGGTGGGCACCTGTAATCCCAGCTACTAGGGAGGCTGAGGCAGGAGAATCGCTTGAACCTGGGAGGCGGAGGTTGCAGTGAGCCAAGATCGTGCCACTGCACTCTAGCCCGGGCAACAGAGCAAGACTCTGTCAAAAGAAAGAAGAAAGAAAGAAAAGGAAGAAAAGAAAGAAAGAAAAGAAAGAGAGAGAAAAAGAAAGAAAAGAAAAGAAAAGAAAGAAGAAGGAAATAAAGGAGGGAGGGCAGGCGGGCACTCTAGCCTGGGCAATCGAGCAACACTCCATCTCAAAAAAAAAAAAAAAAAAAGGAATATCACAAAACGGTATATACTAATAGTAGAAATGAGGCATAATGAGCCATGCGGGGATACAGCTCACGCTTTGTAATGAGATTTATTCAGAGCCTTAAATTTTCTTTCTCATTAGAAAATAAACCTTTATTGCAAATACATGTTTAGCTATCTAGACATGAGTTATTTAATAACTTTTATTTTTCATTCAATACTGGCATATTAAATAACACTTCAGCGTGTAACATAAAAAAACTAGTATCACAATATCATTGTGTATGTAAGTTATAAGATCTAGATTAGTCTATCTCATCTTGAGCTATCAAATACTACTCTTGTTTTCATTTCTTCTCTCCCTTTAAATTATCTTCTGATATCACAAAAAATAAATACTGAAGAAAACCCAAGAAATATGACTATTCCATAAGTGCAATTGGAAGCCCAAAACAATTTACAGAAATGCTAAGAACACAACACCCTGTGCACAGTGGCTTACTCTGTAATCCCATCACTTTGGGAGGCCAAGGCAGGAGGATTGATTGTTTGAGCCCAGGAGTTCAAGACCAGCCTGGGCAACATGTTGAAATTACATCTCTACAAAAAAAAAAAATGTTTCAGAGACAAAGTCTCATTCTGTTCCCCAGGCTGGATTGCAATGGTGCAATCTCAGCCACTGCAGCCTCTGCCTCCCAGGTTCAAGTGATTTTCGTGCCTCAGCCACCCAAGTAGCTGGAATTACAGGGGTGCACCACCATGCCCGACTAACAAAAAAACTGTTTTAGTTAGTCGGGCATGGTGGTACACACCTGAAGTCCCAGCTACTTGACAGGCTGAAATGTGAGGATTGCTTCAGCCTGGCAGCTTGACAATGCAGTGAGTTATGATTGCATCACTGCACTCCAGCCTGGGTGACAGAACAAGACCCTGTCAAAAAATAATAACAACACAACATAACTTTCTACATTCAAGTCTACTCAACAAAGA
Source organism: Sapajus apella (assembly GCF_009761245.1). Taxonomy (NCBI): domain Eukaryota; kingdom Metazoa; phylum Chordata; class Mammalia; order Primates; family Cebidae; genus Sapajus; species Sapajus apella. Next base: position 722,009 of record NW_022437024.1, read on the forward strand.
AGCCCAAAGAATCTAAAATTCCCATTTTCTCATAGGGGTCAGGGTAGTTTATGCCAGTGGAGAAAAACCAAAAGAAGGTACGATGATCTTTGTACACTGTACAAAAACTTACCCACTTGTAGGATCTAAGGCAATAGCTCTGGGTTGATCCAACTCTTGCCAAAATAAAACTTTTCGTAAAGATCCATCTAAATTAGAAACTTCAATCCGATTAGTTTCGGAATCTGTCCAGTACAATTTTTCTCCAAGCCAATCACATGCCAGCCCATCGGGGGACAATATTCCAGAAACAACAACACGCTGTACACTCTCAGTTTTGTTAAATTCTGTTTGTTTAATGGCTTCTTCGCTGACATCACTCCAGTATATCAAGCCATGACCAAACACAAAGTCCACCGCAGCTGCATCCTCCAAGCCTCCAACTACAATCGTAGCATTCTCTTTGCCATTTGTAGCATCAACCAATCGCAAGTCCCGTCTGTTTGCATAAAGCAACAAAGGGGCCGCTAGAACAAAAAAAGAAAAATATGTAAGTGAAAAGGAAGAAAAGGTATTTGTTCCTACAAACTGGGTTTCAAATCAGTATTAGTGAGCAAAGACTGTCAAAAACTAAAAAAGGGTAAATAGATCAGTAGGAAACTATCTAAAATTCTTTCACACACAAAATATTATTTTTCCAGCATTTAAAAAATAAAACATAGCAAAAGGGGGAACCATATCCACCAGGACAATCTTTTCTTGTTAAAATAACTCAGATAAAATTTTAAAGTCTGGCTATACCAAGAATTGGCAAGGATGTGGAGCTAGCAGAACACTCATACTCTAATACGGTGAATGTAAAAATGGTACAACCACTTGGGAAAACAATTCAGCAGTTTCCTAAAAGGTTAAACATACAACCTACTGTATAACCCAAGGCAATAACTAGGTATTGCCTATTCCACATCTAGGTATTTACTCAAGAGAAACAAAAACATATGTCAATACAAGGACTTGTATGCACATGCTCATAGCAATTTATTTGTAATAACCCAAACTGGAATTCACCCAAATGTCATCAACAGACTAATGGATAAAAAACTGTGATACTGCCATACAAAGAAAGTAATGAACTCTTTGTACATAAAAAATGGGTAAATCTCAAAATAATTCAGAGAGAAAGAAGCCAGCCCAAAACAAAGGTATATATTGCATGGCTCCCATCTATATAAACTTTTACCAGGCAAACTAGTCTATCATGACACAAAGCAGATCGATGGTTGTCTCAAGATAGGGAGAGAGGGTGTAAAAGAATGAGGAGGATTAAAAAGGGGCATGAGCAAGCTTTTGAGGGTAATGAGCTATATTATCAATAATAATGATGGTTCCAGAAGTGTATACATGTCAAAACTTATTAAATTTTACACCTGACATTAGCAAAATTTATTGTGTATCAATTATACCTTAATAAAACCATTACAATCTGGCAGAAATAGTTATTAGTAAAACTACTTTATTCTGTTCTATGTTACTATTTAAATTACCTTTGAAAAGACCCGAGGCCAGGCGCAGCGGCTCACGCCTGTAATCCCAGCACTTTGGGAGGCCAAGGCAGGCAGATCACTAGGTCAGGAGTTCAAGACCACACTAGCCAATATGGTGAAACCCCATCTCTACTAAAAATACAAAAATTAGCTGGGTGTGGTGGCGCACGCCTGTAGTCCCAGTTACCCGGGAAGCTGAGGCAGGAGAATCACTTGAACCCGGGAGCAGAGGTTGCAATGAGCCAATATTGAGCCACTGCACTCCAGCCTGGGTGACAAAACAAGACTCCATCTCAAAATAGAAACAAAAAAAAGGAAAAGACCCAAAACTAAATATAAAGCCAATCTTACAGAAATAATGTTTAACTTTGAGAAAGTTGAGGCTGTTGGGAGTAGCATAGTATAAATTCCATGTTTTTTGTTTTTATTAAGTATCTATTCCAAGCTTCTGACATTTACTTTCCTAGTATCAAGCAGCAATTAAAAATCTAGAGTACCACTGTCCCATAGAACTTTCTGTAATGATGGAGATAGTTCTGTGCATAACACAGTACCACCAATCACATGTAGCTAAGGAGTGCTTAAAATGTGGCTAATGTGACTAATAAATTTTTAATTTTATTTAATTTTTTTTTTTTTAGATGGAGTTTTGCTCTTGTTGCCCAGGCTGGAGTGCAATGGTGCAATCTCGGCTCACTGCAGCCTCCGCCTCCTGGCTTCAAGTGATTCTCCTGCCTCAGCCTCCTGAGTAGCTGGGATTACAGGTGGCTACCACCACATCTTACTTATTTTTTGTATTTTTACTAGAGGCGGGGTTTTGCCATGTTGGCCAGCCTGGTCTTGAACTCCTGGCCTCAGGTGATCCGCCCACCTCAGCCTCCCAAAGTGCTGGGATTACAGGCATAAGCCACCACTCCACCCCCAATTTTATATAATCTTAATTCATTCCCATTTAAATAGACAAGTGTGGCTACCGGTAGTAGTGGATGGCACACGTCTAGAGGCCGGAATGCGAACATAAATTAGGCAGCAAAAGTAAGACCAAGGCAGGCATGGTGGCTCATGCCTGTAATGCCAACACTTTGGGAGGCTGAGGAGGAGGACTATTTGAGCCAGGAGACCAGCCTAGGCAACACATGGAGACCTCATCACTACAAAAAAAATAATTTAAAAAAATTAGCCAGGCATAACGGTGCACGCCTGTAGTCCCAGGTACTCAGGAGACTAAAATGGGAGGATCACTTGAGCCCAGGAGTTTAAGGCTACAGTGAGCTATGATCACACCACTGCACACCAGCCTGGGTGACGGAGGGAGACCCTGTCTCAAAAAAAAAAAAAAAGAGAGTGAGTTATGATGCAATAATCTACATGATCTTTTATAATTACTTACTAAAGGTCTAAAACTGTGTCATCTGAAGCCGAGCCCAAGTACCATTTAGAAGTAACCATTCCCCGTTTTTCAAGAAATTACTCCAATGTCAAAAAAGTATATAAGAAAAAGTGATGTTGACACTATAGATTGTGAAACAGAGTTACAAATGTATACTATTTTCATCTACAGGTACCACATAAACTTCCCTAAGCTTAAATCCAAACTTCTTGGTCAAAAAAAAATTGGCAGATAGCTTTTTTCTTTTGAGACTGAATTTTGCTTTTTTTTTTTTTTTTTGAGACGGAGTCTTGCTCTGTCGCCAGGCTGGAGCACAGTGGTGCAGTCTCGGTTGACTACAACCTCCGCCTTCCAGGTTCAAGCGATTCTTCCGCCTCAGCCACCCAAGTAGCTGGGACTACAGGCGCGTGCCAAACACCCAGCTAATTTTTGTATTTTTAGTAGAGACGGAGTTTCACCATGTTGGCCAGGATGGGAATTTTGCTTGTTTTCCAGACTGGAGTGCAGTGGCATGATCTCGGCTCACAGCAACCTCCGCCTCCCGGGTTCAAGCAATTCTCCTGCCTCAGCCTGCTGAGTAGCTGGGATTACAGGCGCCCGCTGCCACCCCAGGCTAATTTTTTGTATTTTAGTAGAGACAGGTTTCACCGTGTTGCCCAGGCTGATCACAAACCCTGAGCTCAGGTCATCTACCTGCCTCAGCCTCTCAAAGTGCTGGGATTACAGGCATGAGCCAGCGTACTCAGCTGGCAGACAGCTTTTTTAAAAGGTGACTAACCAGTCTTTGTTTATTCTGCCTATCTGCTGCAGCTATTAGCAAATTCATAAATTTCCCTAATTATCATTTTTAATTCATTTCAGACCTTCACACATCACATTGATTTATCAGTCCCCACAGAGCCCACTATACTGAGTCTCTCATACTATGGACCACATGTAAACATCATTAAAAAAAGGTCCCTACTAGTGAAGGATACAATGCTAAGCGCTACATAAGGCTAAGGAATATCCACAAAACACTTAAAAATTAAAATCCAAGAGTGATAATAATCTAATATTTATTGGGCACCCTCTTTATGGCACTATCCTTGGAAAACTGTATCAAAGCTATATGACATTAGGTGGCAGCCAAATGTCTTTCATGGCTTTCAAGTTAAACTTTAACACTTCTACATGTACTATTTTTGGTCTACAAAATCCAAAGACGCTTTCTAGTCATTTGAGGCCTCGAAAGCATTCTGAGTCTCCTCTGCCTCCCAAAAACCAGCAAAGGAGGCAAATTAATCTTTAAGTTAGCAGTACTAGTTACAATTGAGGATTTGTAAAGGACTGTACATAAATCTGTTGTACATAAACCACACTATTGAAAGGAAATCCCAGGGTTCATCCTGTCCAACCGACCCTTCCGATGCTTAAATACTTTCTATTATTATATTGTCACCAGTATCTGTTCAGCAATATATTAAATGGGATATCCCGTAGGTATAATTTGATTTGTAACATCGTTTTTATCTGCCAAAGGGATTCACCGGATCCACACACTTGCTCCCTGGAACATACCAGTATCTTCCATTTCAGAGAGCTTACTTTCTGACTGCCTAGTACTCAGATAACCCAAATAATTACCATCGCTTCTCTTTAGGGGGACACTCACAGTGCTCAGGAATCTTTGTTATCCTTTATTAAACTCCTGGGAAATTTTCTCCAGCAGCCTTTCTAAACTTTTTCTACTTTTAAAGACTAATTTCCAGCCAGGCATGGTGGCTCACACCTGTAATCCCAGCACTTTGGGAGGCTGAGGCGGGCAGATCACCTGACGTTGGGAGTTCAGGACCAGCCTAACCAACATGGAGAAACCCTGTCTCTACTAAAATTACAAAATTAGCTGGGCATGGTGGTGCATGCCTGTAATCCCAGCTAGTCAGGAGACTGGGGCAGGAGAATCTCTTGAACCCAGGAGGCAGAGGCTGCTGTGAGCCAAGATCACGCCATTGCACTCCAGTGTGGGCCACAAGAGGGAAAACTCCATCTCAAAAACAAAAACAAAACAAAAAGACCAATTTCCATGCCCTGAACCCTTCATTCTTAGACCATCTCAAAACAATCTCAGTGAAGCAGGAAATAAGGTGAATGTCATACATCCCCAACATCTTAATTTATACCTCATCTTGTCCTCAGTCTCAAATGACAAAATGACTTTTCTCAGGCTAAAGCAGTACTTTTGGTTCAGACTCCTTACCTCCTCTCTACAACTTAGCTCTATCAATTGTTCTGTATTTCTTGTTATTTTCAATGGTTTATGCCAGGTTCCTTGCTATCAAAAACTTTTGTTTTAATAACCCTGACCTTGCTACCAACAGAATAATTATGTTTCTACTAACTGCAAAATCTTGTAACACTGGCATATATATTTCATACTACCATTCGTTAGCTATTGCTCTTTCATCTTCCTACCCATCACTCAACTGCAAGTGCTTTCTCTAAATCTTTTTTTTTTTTTTTGAGTCGGGGTTTCACTCATGTTACCCAGGCTGGAGTGCAATGGCGCGATCTCGGCTCACCGCAACCTCCGCCTCCTGGGTTCAGGCAATTCTCCTGCCTCAGCCTCCTGAGTAGCTGGGATTACAGGCACGCACCACCATGCCCAGCTAATTTTTTGTATTTTTAGTAGAGACGGGGTTTCACCATGTTGACCAGGACGGTCTCGATCTCTTGACCTCGTGATCCACCCGCCTCGGCCTCCCAAAGTGCTGGGATTACAGGCTTCAGCCACCGCGCCCGGCCCTCTAAATCTTTATAACCAAACCAATGGCCTTTTCTCAGTCCTTATTCTTGACATCCCTAGAGTATTCAACGTTGTTGACTATATCCCTACCTATGTAGAACGTTCTCCTCAAACAATACTACCTATTATTCTTGTTTGTCTTGTTTCAAACCTTCCACTTCCTATATATAGGTATCCCCAGATTCTCTGTTGTTCCTAAATGAGAGTATAGAACATTTAAGTTCACAAGCAACAGCGAAGCAAGGTGGCAGCCACCACGGGCTGGGAGAAAAAGTCCCTAGCAATTTGCCACTGCTAGAAGAACTCGAAGGCCAGAAAGATGGCACAGTTAGCTGAGGTCTAGGCAATGATGAAGACATGACACTTACAAGATGGACAGGGATGATAACTGGGCCTCCAAGAACAATTTATGAAAACTGAACACACAACCTTAAAATAGAATGTGGACCTAAATACCCAGAAGCATCCCCCTTTCCAAGATTTGTAACAAAAATTAATATGACTGGAGTTAATAGTTCTAATGGAGTGGTGGACCCAAGAGCCGTCCAGTGCTAGCAAAATGGCAGAATTCATAGCATAAAAGTTGTCCTGCAAGGGTTTCAGCACCTAATAGTGTCTAAAGAAAATATGAAACTCCCTCAGCCGCCTGAAGGGCAGTGTTACAGCAATTAGTCGAAAGAAAAACCAAAGGCCCTTCCCCTTTTCCCCCCCCAATTCAATTTAAGCAGTCTTCATGTTCCACAGTAGTAAATTTTCTAGATACATTTTGTAGACCTCAAGTACTGGAAAGAAGGCTCCCAGTCAAAGGATATTTATCTTAAGATACTGTAAATGATACAAATTTTTTGACCATCTGAAATATATAAGTTGTGCTATAGTCTTACTGACTACAGGCTTTGCCATTATGGAAGTAATTCAGTTTGGTATCTTCAAAAATAGCAAAATTTAACTAAAGACAATTTAGAAATTCAATGTCCTCTTGAGAAACTTGAGATCTCCCCAAGCTGGCTCACCTAAGCCTCTCCCCTCCCATCATTCCCCACTCTTCCTTTTTTACCAACTTAAACCTTCCCTTCAGCTCCCTTGAATCCTTTGATATGTCCCCCTTCAATACATGCTACCTCCTCAACCATCTATCCACCCCATCACACCTTTCCCTTCCTCAACTCCCTACAGTCACTCAAACTTTAGGCTCCCCATTCTCCATTGGGGACTCACGAGCTGGAAAGAGGCCAGATCTCTTAGGCACCCAAACAAACTTTGGAGACACCCAGTATGTAAGGACACTCAGTCTCTCTTTAGTCCCTCATTCGAAATTTAGTCCACTATCTCCATAAGGTTACACATCAAAGCAAAGGAAATCTTAAAGGTCTCCTTCACAAATATTGGTGAGAAACTTCAAGCCTCATGTTGATTGGGCAGGTAACCTCAATTTACCCCATTTCCTAAAAATCACAATCTGATAAAAATGTAAAGGTGAGGGAGGACAAAAGCTATCTCTTTTCCATAAACTACCAATGAGTTCAAACTTTCAAAGTGAGGTATGAGCTATTTATGTCTGTCTACATATATACATATATGTCAGTATAATATTTTCCCATCTACAAATGGTATTACCAATCAGATTATAAAATCCCTTAAAGGAGCTCTGTTATAATTGCTTTGAAGATAAATAAGTACTTATATAAATTAAATATTCCTAGGATTTCCAGAAATTAAGAAAATTAAACTCCTTATACTTTCAAATGTATTTTTATAGAAACTAACCCAAATATTTTTAGAATCTACGTTAATGTGAGTTTAGGTAAATCTCTGGGAAGTGAAACTAGCTGAATATTGTCGGTTTAATAAAAACAGTTATGTCTTCTGAGTTATTGGCAGTAAGTATTAAACAAGCATACGTTCTTGCTGAACTTTTACAGGTTTACTGATTGAATACACAAGCATTACATCTGTATTTGCATTCAGATGAAGTGAGTAATTAAATTTTATTTCAACAGTAGTTACGTTTTGTAATAAGCCAACTTAAAAAGTTTCTAAAATCTTTGGTAACTTAAAACCTTAGACTAAGTCAATTCATGGATATCCATTAAATACCTAGATCACCTCTACACAAAACAGAACACCGAAGCATAATTTCAAGTTTATAGAGTTTTTTGCCTCTTATTTTTACAGTAGTGAGACACTATATCTAAGAGTCTATTAATAAACAGGCCAGGAGCGGTGGCTCACACCTGTAATCCAGCACTTTGGGAGGCCAAGGTGGGCATATCACTTGAGCCCAGAAGTTTAAGACCAGCCTAGGCAACATGGTGAAACGCCATCTCTACTAAAAATACAAAAATTAGTTGGGCATGGTGGTATGTCCCTGTAGTACCAGCTACTCGGCAGTGTGAGGCAGAAGGATGGCTTGAGACCAGGAAGTCGAGGCTGTAGTGAGCTGTGATAACGCAACTGCACTCCAGCCTGGGCAGTGATGAAAAGGACTTTTTTTTTTTTTTTTCTGAGACGGACTCTTGCTCTGTCACCCAGGCTGGAGTGCAGTGGTGCAATGTCTACTCACTGCAACCTCTGCCTCCCAGGTTCAAGCAATTCTCCTGCCTCAGCCTCCTGAGAAGCTAGGACTACAGGCATGTGCCACCATGCCCAGCTAATTTTTGTATTTTTAGTAGAGACAGGGTTTCACCATGTTGGCCAGGATAGTCTCAATCCCCTGACCTCATGATCTGCCTGCCTTGGCCTCCCAAAGTGCTGGAATTACAAGACAGGAGCCACTGCACCCGGCTGAAAAGGAAATCTTATCTGTCATGGTCAAAACCAGCTAAGATTTTTTTTTTTTTTAAGACAGAGTCTTGCTCTGTCACCCAGGCTAGAGTGCAGTGGTGCAATCTCGGCTCACTGCAACCTCTGCCTCCTGGGTTCAAATGATTCTCCTGCCTCAGCCTCCCAAGTGGCTGGGACTACAGATACCCACCACCAGGCCGGACTAATTTTTGTATTTTTAGTAGACGCAAGGCTTCACCATGTTGGCCAGGCTGGTCTCGAACTCCTAACCTCAAATGATCCACCCACCTTGGCCTCCCAACGTGATGGGATAACAGGTGTGAACCACTGCACCTGGCCTGATTTTTTTTCTTCTTCTTTTTTGGAGATGGAGTTTTGCTCTGTCACCCAGTTTATTGTGCAGTGGCACGATCTCAGCTTAATACAACTTCCACCTCTCAATTTCAAGTGATTCTCCTGCCTCAGCCTCCTGAGTAGCTGGTTTTACAGGCTCCCACCACCATGCCCAGCTAAGTTTTTTGTATTTTTAATAGAGACAGTGTTTTGCCATGTTGGCCAGGCTGGTGGTCTCAAACTGCTGACCTCAAGTGATTCACCCTCCTCAGCCTCCCAAAGTGCAGAGATTACAGGCATGAGCCACTGTGCCTAGCCAAAGCCAGCTAAGATTTGATGGGTTTATTTGTAAGATTTTTTAAAGTGCTTATCAAATATTATAGCTATGTATAGCTAGATTTTCGTTTTCTGTTAAAATGACCGTTTTTTTTCAGTTATTAGTCTGCTTTTAATAAACAAGTTATTGGCGAGGCATGGTGGCTCACGCCTGTAATCCCAGCACTTTGGGAGTCCAAGGTGGGCATATCATGAAGTCAAGAGATCAAGATCATCCTGGCCAACAAGGTGAAATCCTGTCTCTACTAAAAACACAAAAACATTGGCCAGGCATGGTGGCAGGCACCTGTAATCCCAGCTGCTCAGGGGGCTGAGCAGGAGAATTGCTTGAACCTGAGAGGCGGAGGTTGCAGTGAGCCAAGATCACACCATTGCACTCCAACCTGGGCAACAGAGCAAGACACTGTCTCAAAAAAATAAAAATAAAGAGGTGATTAAAAGTTTTCCTTTGCCTTCTGAATAATCTCCCTAGAAGGCAAAGACTCTGTGTCTTACCAGAATTTCCTGTGCTTGATGCTGACTTTATCATGTCCTTAATTACTTAAAACTGTATTCACACTCTGGAAAGGGGTAAGGTTCTTTACCATCACATTACTTCCTATGCATACTTTTTTCAAATTTTTTTTTAAGAGACAGGGTCTCACTCTGTTGTCAGGCAGGAGTGCAGTGGCACAATCATGGCTCATTGCAGTGGCACGATCATAGCTCATTGCAGCTTCAAACTCCTGGGCTCAAACAATCCTCCTGCCTCAGCCTCCTGAGTAGCTAGGACTCTAGGCATATAATCTTACTCCCAGCTAATTTTTTAATTTTTGTAGAAACAGGACCCCATCATGTGCCCAGACTGGTCTCAAACTCCTGGCCTCAAGCAATCCTCCCATCTTGGCCTCCCAAAGCACTGGGATTATAGGCATGGGCCACTGCACTGAACTAAAATCTTTTTTTTTTTTTTTTGTCACTTTTAGTTAAATATGTAGCCAAGTATTTTTGTCCATAGTGGTCCATGATCCCATTTAATCAAATGTTCAAACCTCCTAAATGATGCCTTTTGCACCAACACTGTCTTTTAGATTTCCCAGAAAAATCACAATTTCCTTTACCTTGTAAAAGAGAGATGTTAAAAATAATAGTTTATTTGATCAAATGTTATGGGTCATATGGAAAGCACTCAAAGCAAAAGAGGTTTACCCTTCCTAAGTTAAATTTGTATAGGTAAAATATTATTAATATGAACATTCTGAAGTTCTATGAAGGTATAAAGCTCCTAGAAATTCATCAATGTCCTCATTGTCCACGTCTATTAATCAGAGTTCTGGTGCTGCTTTGCCTGGTATTAGACAACAGTATAATGTCACCAGTCATAATTTCAGGGATTTTTTTTTCCTTAACGTTAACTTGGTCATAATTTGACTTCTTTAATTTGAATACAAGCCACGTGCAGTGGTTCACGTCTGTAATTCCAGCACTTTGGGTGGCTGAGGTGGGCCTAAAATAGATCACAAGGTCAGGAGATTGAGACCATCCTGGCCAACATGGTGAAACCTGTCTCTACTAAAAATGCAAAAATTAGCGGGGTGTTGTGGCAGAAGCCTGTAATCCCAGCTATTTGGGAGGCAGGAGAATCGCTTGAACCCGGGAGGTAGAGGTTGCAGTGAGCCAAGTTTGTGCCACTGCACACCAGCCTGGCGACAGAGCAAGACTCCATCTCAAAAAATAAATAAATAAATAACTGAATATAGTATACTCTGGGTAGACTAATGGTTCTCAGTCAAGAATTCACATCACTTACTTATGGAATGATATTATATAGAAATTAAGGACCTACTCCAGATTGCTAAGCCTTTTTCCTTGATAATCTTGATACATTCTTGATGTACTCCATATATGCCTGATATATTAATGGGACATTATGTGTTAGGATTATATGTCTTTAGATTTTTTCCTCTGCAATGAATATATTCATCTATATTCATAAATGACATGTGCTAGCCACTCTTCTTTAAAATAAGGTTAATTGCTGGACGCAGTGGTGCACACCTGTAACCCCAGCACTTTGGGAGGCCAAGGCGGGTGGATAACCTGAGGTGAGGAGTTTGAGGCCAGGCTGGCCAACATGGTGAAACCCTGTCTCTACTGAAAATACAAAAATTAGCAGGGCACGGCACATGCCTGTAATCCCAGGTACCCGGGAGGCTGAGACAAGAGAATCACTGGAACCCAGGAGGCAGAGGTCGCAGTGAGCCAAGTGCGCCACTAAACTCCAGTCTAGGTAACACAGCGAGCCTCTGTCTCAAAAAAAAATAAGAAGATGAGAATAAAATAAGGTTAATTATTATGCCTACAGATATGCTTTTGTCTAACACTTTTTTGGATTGATTTTATTTTGGCTAGCATGCTATAAAAATCAACCTTCCTTGTCAATTTCACTATTTTTTGTAACAAATTTTCATAAGATCTTTCACTTTTAAGATTATCAGTAATAGGTTAATCATCACCGTTTCAAGTCTTTTGTCATCTACAGATAGTTTTCTGCTTTACTCTGATGCATCCCTGAAAGCACTTGCAAATCAGCTACAGGCCAGAGTGCACTTGTCTTCAATAAAAAGGACTATGGGCCAGGCATGGTGGCTCACGCCTGTAATCCCAATACTTTGGCAAGCTGAGGTGGGCATATCACTCAAGCCTAGGAGTTTGAGACCAGCCTGGGCAACTTGGCGAAACCCCCTCTCTACAAAAAAAATACAAAATTAGTCAGGCGTGGCAGCGCGCACCTGTGGTCGCAGCTACTAGGGAGGCTGAGATGGAAGAATGGCTCAAGTCCAGAAGGTCAAGACTGCAGTGAGCCGAGATTGTGCCACTGCACTCCAACCTGGTGACAGAGTGAGATTCTGTCTCAAATAATAATAATAATAATAAAGAAAAGAAAAATGACTATGCCAGGTAACCTGAACACAGGCTTCTGATGGCATCGCTCAAAAACTCTGAGACCACAGCAGTGGACTGAGTCAGGATTTCCAAACAATTAGTAGAGAAACAGATGGGTTCATGAGACTGCTAACACAGATCCAGCAAAACAAGAATTAATTACATAGGACTAAATAAACTGATGAAGGATGATTATGGGTTTCATTTAAAATATTGCTGATGCTTCAGTGTCCTATTTTCTGAATATAAAGACCCCTTTCTCATTTTTCTCAAGCTATCTATAACTTGCAACAATGTAAGCAGACCATGCTTTTGTAAACCAAAATAAACACTTATTTTTTTTCCTCCCCCACTTACTCCTCCAGAATTTAAAAACTCTTGAGTATTTTTATTTTCATGGCAATACAGTTATTTGCAAAGGTTCAATGAGTTGGCCTCCTAGCTGGAAACATTACTTAGGCAACCTAGGCTTTGACTGGAATGCCACATTTATGTTCATTTAATCAGATATGACCAGACATTTTTAAGTTACACAGTTGACTTTATAAACCAATGCTTACAGTCCTCTTAGGAAAACTGGCCTGGTAACTGGCTTACAGCTTTCCTACCCTGGCAAGTGAATTATGCAAGTTCACCTCCAGGGAGGCTCAAAAAGTCCTAGAATCTTTTGGGAACTTCAAGACCGGAATTCACCCAAATTTATAGGTATTGCAAGTGAAACCTGATGGTCGGTTCTTGACTTACCTTTATAGTCTTAAGAGAAAATTTAAAGTCCAATCAGATTCCTCAAAAAAAACTTCCAGCAAGGCAATATTAAAAGACTTATTATATGATAAAGTACTCTTATTGCTACGCCTATGTAAATATAAATAATCAGGTCAAATCTAATGAGATCAACTTCTCAATGACTCTTATTCCATTGTCAACAGTAACTGATTTCGTTTTAACCAACAGGAGGACTGACCAGTGCTCATCACAACTGCCCATTACTTACTCATTGACTTGGCTTGAATAAACTTTAGTCAGGATTCTCTTCTCCCCACAAATCCCTAAACTTTGGCTTGCCCTAAGCTTATGAAAGTAGATGCACAACTTCTTCCATCATTCTGACCATCAGCTGACTGCAGGAAAAAAATGCTTTCCAGTTAAATAGTCCTCATCATGCAATCTGCTCTCCCCTACCTATTTGGCCCCACTCCCACAAAGTTCCCAGAAGCCCTGCTTACTTCTATTAACTAAAGAAAAGCCTTTTTTGGTTTGATTTTGAAATGTGCTGCAGATCCTGTAGTAAGCACGTCCTTCTATTGCAAAAATTATTTCAAATAAAGTCTCTCCTTATCTAAGTCTAGCTTTGTTTTTGCTTTTTGGGTTTGGTCACTTTTTTTGTTTGTTTGTTTTTGAGACAAGAGTCTCACTCTGTCACCCAGGCTCACTCTGCACCCAGTGCAGTGGTGTGATCTTATCTCACTGCAACCTCCACCTTCCAGGTTCAAGTGATTCTCCCTCCTCAGCCTCTCAAGTAGCTAGGATTACAGGCGCCACCACACCTGGCTAGTTTTTTGTATTTTTTTGTAGCGACGGGGTTTCAATGTGTTGTCCAAGCTGGTCTCAAACTCCTAAGCTCAAGCGATCCTCTGCCTTGGCCTTCCAAAGTGTTGGGATTACAGGCGTGACCCACTGCACCTTGGCCTCAGCTTTGTTATTTCCAGTATAGTACTATGATAAACCACCTATTTGCAAATGTCAAAATTTACATTAACATGTATTTCTATCAAAGTCATCAGTATCACTTTCAAAGCCACAATAAGGCCCAGGTAAAATTAGGTACATGTAGAAGTCCTGCATGTAAAATTACTGTCCAGAGTACAAACAATCTGGCCTTAAATTAGTGATTCATCTTTCTGATTTATAAAACAAAGAAGCTGGCCCAGGTAATTTCTAACACCCTTTCTATTTTCTTACTCTAGATATGAATACAGTAAAAAGGTTTAACTGCGACAGGACTACTGAAAGGGCTATTCAGAAACATGAGATACTGGTGAACTATTTAATGCTTCTCCAGCAGAAAAACAAGAACTTAAGGTATTCTTTAGGCCCAGTGCAGTGGCTCATACCTGTAATCCCAGCACTTTGGAAGGCCGAGGCTGGTGGATCACTTAAGCCTAGGAATTCAAGGCCAGCCTGGGCAACATGGTGAAACCCTGTCTCTACAAAATACAAAAACTGAGATGGGAGGATCACCTGAGCCTGAGAAGGTCTAGGCTGCAGTGAGCAATGATCATGCCACTACACTCCAGACCCTGCTCAAAAAAAAAAAAAAAAAAAAAAAAAGAAAAAAAAACCGCCCAGCAAACAAACATAGGCCAGAGTAGTGCCTCACGCCTATAATCCAAGGCAGGCAGATCACTTGAGGTCAGGAGTTCAAGACAAACATGATCAACATGGCCTAAGACCTGTCTCTACTAAAAATACAAAAATTAGCCAGCATGGTAGCACACACCTGCAGTCCAAGCTACTCAGGAGGCTGAGGCACGAGAATCATTTGAACCCAGGAGGTAGAGGTTGCAGTGAGCAGAGATTGTGCCACTGCAGTCCCACATAGGAGATGAAGCAAGACTATTTAAAGAAAAAAAAAAAAAAAAAAAAAAAACAGGTATTTTTCATATATATTTCAGTAACTTCAAAAGCTGGGATTTCAGAAATAATTTCTCAAAGTAAAGACTCCAATAATCAAACCACACTCATTTAAAAGGATTTAATATACCCATATAATGGAATATTATTCAGCCATTAAAAGGAATGAGTACTGTCACATGCAACAACATGAACAAACCTTGAAAGTATGCTAAGTGAAAGACGCTAGACACAAAAGGCCACATATTTTATTCCATTTACATGAAATACCAAGAGTATATACTCAGGTAAATCCATAGAGACAGAAAGTAACTTTATAGTTACCAGAAGATGAGGGAAGGGAGAAATAGGAAGTGTATGGGTTTTGAGGGAGCCGGGGGGAGAGGCGGGTAATAATCATTCTGGAATGAGATAGTGGTGATGTTGTACAACCCTGTGAGTATACCAAAAGCCACTGAATTAGACACTGTAAAATGGAGATTTTTTTTTTACTGTATGTGAATTATATCTCCAAAAAACTTTGTTTAAAAAAGCATTTGATAGAAGGGGCTTAATGAAAAAAAAGAAAAGAAAGAAAAAAGTACTTGAGGCTAGGCACAGTAGTTCATGCCTGTAATCCCAGCACTTTGGGAAACCAAGGTGGGAGGATCACTTGAGCCCAGGAATTCGAGACCAGTCTGAGCAACATAGTGAGACCCTCTCTACAAAAAAAAATTAAAAATGAGCCAGGTGTGGTAGCACGTGCCTACAGTCCCAGCTACTCAGGAAGCTGAGACAGAAGTATCGCCTGAGCCCAGAAGGTCAAGGCTGCAGTGAGCTGTGACAGCATCACACCACACTCCAGCCTAGGTAACACAGTAGGACCCTGTCTCAAAAAAAAAAAACTAATTATATTAATTATTAATGCAATAGCTATATCGTAAAACCAGAAAACATTACATAATCCACACTTTGAATTCAATCTCAGGTATGAACATGCTGGTTTTTTTTAGTAGTCTACTTAACATATCTAATCCATGCTGAGAAATCTTTATTTATTTATTTATTTAGAAAGGTCTTGCTCTGTCACCCAGGATGGATTGCAGTGGCACAATCATGGCTCACTAAGCCTTGAATTCCTGGGCTCAAGTGATCCTCCTGCCTCAGCCTCCGAAGCAGCTGGAACTACAGGCATGTGCCACTGTGACCAGCTAATTTTAAATTTTTTTTATAGAGACGAAGGTCTTGTTATGTTGCCCAGGCTGGACTTGAAGTCCTGACCTCAAGTGATCCTCTCCCCTTGGCCTCCCAAATTGATGGGATTATAGATGTGAGCCATCATAACCCAACCTAAGAAATCTTTGTAATAGTTACAAATTTATAATTTAACTATATCTAATGAATGACTGAGACAAAACACAAAATGACGTTCCAAATAAATGTCATAAAAAATCACATCTTTTTGTATTACTTTAAATGTTAAATTTACAGTGCTCAATATGTGTAAACCTCTGGTATGTGGTGGCATATAAAAGGGAAAAACATCTATTATTGAGAAACTTCATCAAAGAGCTCTTTCCTCATTAGCATAAATCTAGGTTTACATTTAGACAAAGACATTTGTCTTTATTTGTATTATAAAGACAAGATAACGTGTAGCTAAGAATTCATGGTAATAAAGTTCACTTGTCACCTCTCAGACTTGCAAAATATAGTATCTTTAAACTGGATGTATGAATATATAGTACTTAAATTATACCTACCAATAAAGCTAGTCAATAATGAGGAAGACTCCTATCCCTGTAATCCTTTACTTGTAGTTTGGGTCTAGTAGTGATAAAACAATGACTAAAACCATTAGAGAAAATAGCTTCCTGGTTACACATACATAATTTGATAAAGGTAGGTTTTCAATATTTGGGTAACTATTTTCTGGGGGAAAAAATGACGGCCATGTGCAGCAGCTCATGCCTATAATCTCAGCACTTTGGGAGGCCAAAGCAGATGTATCACGTGAGGTCAAGAGTTCAAGACCAGCCTGGCAAACATGGTGAAATCTCATCTCTACTAAAAATACAAAAATTTGCTGTGCGTGGTAGCAGGTGCCTGTAATCCCAACTACTGGAGAGGCTGAGGCAGGAGAATCGCTTGAACCCAGGAAGCAGAGGTTGCCGTGAACTAAGATTATGCCACTGCACTCCAGCCTGGGTGACAGAGCAAGACTCCATCTCAAAAAAAAAAAAAAGACTACTGCTGGTCATGTTATTTTTATTAAGAATCGCATCAATAACTTTAGGCCTGCTGTTAATTAATAACTTAATTAATGTAGGGGTTTTTTTGCCTAAAAATATAATTTCATTTTGCATTTCCAGTCTCCTCCTAAAATCAGTTCCAAAATATTTAAGCACTTATACATGGCCCTTCCAAGCAAATCACAGAAACTAAAACAAGTTATGTTACCACTAAAAGGATCACAGCATCAAAGTATCAATAATTTTCACCAAAGAATCCAAGCACATTTTAATATTTTCTAGCCTCACACCTGAACGGCTTGAACCTTTTGTGAGAATACTCACTGCCATAAATAACACAAAGAGCTTGAGAAACAAAAGCACAGGTTAATAACACCAAATAACCCTGTTTCCTTGTATTTATGTACTGACAAATTGTTTTTGCTTCTTTGTTTGTTTTTGAGACAGAGTCTTGCTCTATCGCCAGACAGGAGTGCAGTGGCGTAACCTCGGCTCACTGCAACCTCCGCCTCCCGGGTTCAAGCGATTCCCCTGCTTCGGTCTCCCGAGTAGCTGGGACCACAGGTACATACCACCACACATGGCTAATTTTTTCTATTTTAGTAGAGACAGGGTTCCACTATGTTGGCTAGGATGTGCTCAATCTCCTGACCTCGTGATCTGCCCACCTTGGCTTCTCAAAGTGCTGGGATTACAGGTGTGAGCCACCAAGCTCAGCTGAAAAATTATGTTTTAAGATAAATAATTTTAAGAGCAAACAGTCTGTTTTTAGGTTGTCTGGTTGTATATTTGACTAAATTTCAAAGTTATTCATATAAAATAGTGTTTTATTCATTGAAATGAGGCTTTACAGAAGATAAACACCGTTATACAAAGTAAAAACATGTAAAGCAGAAACTCAGTATAGATAGCATCAACCCACCTTGCAGAAAGAAATCTACCAACTGAATTATTGTAAACAAATAATGCAATTTCACAATTAGATGTTTTGATGAAATTATTTTGCCCATACTTAACCCTTTAATAAGTAAATAAGTATCACAATCATTTGAACTATTCTCAAGCTTAATATAAACATCATCACCTAAAATAGAGTTAAGGTTGCAATCCTTTAGAAAATAAATATAGTAAGTAATTGCCATTCTGTTTTATATCAAATAAAACCGAAACTGTCACAAGTAAAAGTCGTTCATGGAACTTTTATTTCAGTTGCAGAAGAATCAAAAAAATTCCAAAACCACTGACCTAAAACTATCAACTGCCAAAAACAGCACCCAGGACATAGCAGACACTTAAAATGTTTTACCAATCTTTCCAGGACATTGTTTCTTCTAATTTGGCCATCTTAATAATAGCCACCATTTATTCAATGTCTACTATTGACTGTGCACTATACTACTGCTTCACAAACATTTCATGAGTTCTCACAGAGAAGTCTTGTAAGTTATATCCCCACCTAACAGGAGAGGAAATTAAGGCTAAGTAACTTGTTCAAAGGAACACAGATTGGCAGATGAGTTTAACTTGGCCTGTGTAACAACAAGCCATGCCTTTCTGCTATAATGCCTTCTATATAATATTCTCTAAGTATAAACTTTCAACAGAATTTCTATGATGAAAATGATCTTTCTCATAGTAGTAACTCATGGCCTAAATAGCACTAAAACATTGTTTTTCCAATATGTTCAAAATATTTAAACAAAAAATATATGTTCTCATAAAATATGTTCCATTAATATATCCCTTCCCAGAACCTCCTTTGATATTTAAAACAGCCCTTTCTGACAGCCAAAGCATATATAAGGACACACTAGTTCAGTCCAGCAAATGGAAAAACCTCCAATTAAAGCAAAGACAAAAAATATCTTAAAAATGGAACCAAAGGAAATCACTATTAGCCCTTCTGATAACGATGAGCTAAAACCTTAAAATTTAATAACCAGACAATTATCTAGCCAAATGGGCAAACATGAAGCTAGGTAAGTAAATAGGAACGAAAATATCAAGCTATATGAAATTGTCATCAAATATCAATGTAAGTTTGGCAAGTTTGGAAAATAAAAGATTAAAGTTAAAACCTGTCTCTTTACCTCAGGACTTTCCAGAACACTTAATGTGTTAACACGAATTCTAATCTCCAAATAAAATGTGCAAACATTACTCAAGGTTACATAGCTAGCTAATGGCAAATTTAGAACCATAACTTAATTCTTCTGATTCCCACTCCAAAATTTGTTCTACTTCCCCAAGACTTTATAATATCTGATCTTAAAGGAAGAAACTTCGCAAGCATCGCTTCTACAGAAATACAAGATGGGAAACATTAGTGGTTTGCTCCAACTGAAATATTTACCACCAATATTTACCACCACCCCGCTAAAACAAACAAACAAAAAAAGTAGTAAATAATTTTTACATAACAAGCCTCTTCAAAAAAAGCTAAGGCCAGGAGCGGTGGTCACGCCTGTAATCCCAACACTCTGGGAGGCCAAGGTGGGTGGATCACCTGAGGTTAGGAGTTTGAGACCAGCCTGACTAACATGGTGAAATCCCTTCTCTACTAAAAATATAAAAATTAGCTGGCGTGGTTGTGTGGTCCCAGCTCCTCAAGAGGCTGCGGCAGGAGAATCACTTGAACCCAGGAGGCAGAGGTTGCAGTGAGCTGAGATTGTGCCATTGCACTCCAGCCTGGGCGACAGGGCAAGACACCATCTCAAAAAAAAAAAAAAAATTAGTCCAGCATGGTGGCGGGCGTCTGTAGTCCCAGCTACTCAGGAGGCTGAGACAGGAGAACTGCTTGAACTCAGGAGGCAGAGATTGCAGTGAGCCGAGATCACGCCACTGCACTTCAGCCTTAGAGGCAGAGCAAGACCCCGTCTCTTAAAAAAAAAAAAAAAAAAAAAAAAAAGCTAAGAAATAGTATTTCACAGATTATATGCACCAATGGTATTCCAAAACCTGTATTCTTATCAAAAATACTTTCTGTAGAAAACCAGGTATTATTTTTTCTAATCAGTACCTGACAGAACTAAGAGAATGGTAAGGATGGCAACCTAAACTGTGAGGCTCATCAGATTATGGACCATGTTGGTTTTACTTACCACCAGTACCAGAAGCTGATATACAGATGGTATTCCATACATATTTGTTAAAAGAATGAATAACTCCCTGCCCCATCTTTACTTATCTTTATTAAGTTACAATATCTCTGAATCTTGAGTTTCCCCACTTACAAATGAAGTGGTGAGACTCAAATGATCAAGATCCCTTTCATTTTTAAGAATGTGTGAATCTGCACCTGTAATCCCAGAACTTTGGGAGGCAGAGGTGGGAGGATCGCTTGAGCCCAGGAGTTCAAGACCATCCTGGGCAACATAGTGAGACCCTGGCTCTATAAAAATTTAAAAATTAGCCAGATGTTATGTCACACAACTGTGGTCCCAGCTACTTGGGAAGCTGAGGTGGGAGGATCATCTGAGCCCAGGAGGTCCAGGCTGCAGTGAGCAACGATCATGCCACTGCACTCCAGCCTAGGCAACACAGCAAGACCCTACCAAAATAAAAAAAGAGTTTATGAATCTGGCCAAGCATGGTGGCTCACACCTGTAATCCCAGCATTTTGAGAGGATCACTTGAGGCCAGGAGTTGGAGACCAGCCTGGCCAAATATTAAGACACCCTCACATCACCCCCATATCCACAAAAACTTTTGGACATAATGGCAGGTGCCTATAGTTCAGAGCTTTGGGAGGATGAAGCAGGAGGATCACTTAAGCACAAGACTTTTGAGACTGCAATGAACTGTGATCACGCCACTGCACCCCAGCCAGAGTGAAGCAAAACCTTGTCTCTAAAAAAAAAAAAAAAAGTGTGAATGTTATACAAATTAAATCTCAAGTCCTGAAAGCATTTGAAGATATGTCCCTGAACAAGCAAAAATTATAACAAAAGTAACATTAGCAAGGTACTATATCTCTCATTTAAAATACCCAGTAACCCTATAAACTAGTCAAGTATCATTATCGACATTTTACCAGTAAAGAAACTGAGACCTAGAGAAGAGGACTAGACCAGAACCACAAAGTTATGAAGTTGTGACACTTGAGCTTTAAATCCAAGATTTTAGTGTTGAAATTCCCAAATCTTTCCTTTATATCTTGTCATGTGATGACAGAGATAAGGAGGAAGCACTAACAGTGTTCCCTGGCTTTCAGCTATTGATTCAGGAGGGCTACGGGACAGACGGTCTCCCCCAAACTCTCAGATACCCCACATCACACCAACCCAATGTCAAAGATCCAATTATTTGTGGGGAAAAAAATGATCTAAATGCAACAAATCAATCAGATTTTTCTCTTTAGAGCCCAAGGTTGACTAAACATCATTACTATAACAGAGGATGACATTCTCAAAAATGAATTCTAAGTTATAAACAAAAATCTTCTACATCAAAAGACAGTTTTACTTCAAATTATATGTAGTCACAGCTAAGAACAGTACTGTTACATATTAACAGACCACCTTACACCATTATTTTGCCACATTTAAAACGGGAGCTCCACTTCTGAAAACTCTGCTAAAAGAAGTAAGACAATGTCAACTATTACCTCTTCCAGGTCTCATTACATAATGCCATATTTCAAAACACATCACTACAAGTGCAACCTATCTGAATTCCAGTAACGAACAAACCCAGCTTCTGGTCTCAAAGCTGGTGTTAAAACAAACAAACAGCTACATCACACACTTCTCCAAGAAATACAACATACAACCAGGCAACCAGAAACATCCCAAGTTGTAAGTTTCCCCACGACTCTAACCAATCAGCTGGTTCTCATATTTGTCAACCCTATTAACCTTGTGTCTTAAAATATATACATATTCTTATGTCAAATATAGGTGTTTCTAACAGCTATGGCAAAACCCCTTTCAATAGAGAGTATAACATAATAAAATAAGTATATACTTATTAAGCCTCTCCAGTACATAACACTCCATTGAATTTTCTCCCACAAAAATCTAATGAGCACCACCTTTTCTGGGGTTTACATGTGGGGAAAGTTTGTAACATGCTTAGAGTATCAAGTATAGTATAACATGCAAACACAATGCTGCACTACTACAGAGTAACGGAAGAACATATTTCTCCTCCTCAAAAAAAGAAGTCAATTATTCTCATCCAAAATACATGCACACAATACACACAAAAATATACACCTGTCATACATTATTAGTTACTATTAGTTAGTCTGTTTCGGAGAACTTAACAAAAGTTTAGCTTGTTAATACCTAAAAATCTCCAGACCAGCGGTCCCACGCCTGAAAATAACTTATCATGAACGCCAGTGAGAATTTTAACAAACCAAAACTACAAGCCACTGCATGAAGCAGTACTTAAATTCCTCTGCTGGTAAATGCTCCACAGCATCACAGCCATCTCAAGTTCAACACTAAGTAGTTTGAGAAGAGCTGACGACGGGTCAGTCAAAAATCTTTGCGAACTGTCACAAAACAAAAGTCACAGAGCATGTGCCAGCTTTGCAGCCAATTCAAAACATCCTAGTACCATCGAATTCAGGCGATTCCCAGAGCAAATTATCCAGAATAGCCTATGCAATTTACCAAAATGCCAAGGAGTCCCCAGGAGTGTAGAGCAAATGATCATTTTGGTCCCAGGACCGGCTCCTCTTCACACGAGGATGAATTTCCTACTTAGTGCCAACTGTACACTTGCATACTCCGAAAATAGGGGCAAGCCGTGAATACCAGAGGTTACAAGGGCAGTGTTTCTATTTTATTATGGGCTGAAGCTCAGAAGGTTCCCAATGCTGAAACGCTCGACCTATAACCCAAAAGTCATTTCCAACTGCGCTCTCTCCCAGGATCATTATATCCCAAACGGAAGCCAATTATTACCTGTAACAAGGCCTGGAAAAAACAGAGGACTTTAAAAGTTCACCTAAGAAACACCAAAATGGGGTGGGGGGTGGTGGATGGGGGGAGGACTTCGAGGGAGAAGGCCAACCTTAAAGCATCTCGGACTCAAAACATTTTAAAAGCCAAAATACGTACAAAGACCCCAGGCAGAGAGAGGCACACAGACACTCAGTCATCCCGACAGAATGGGGTGCCAGGGGTTCCGTAAGACCAGCCGTCGGGATCGAGGCTCCGATGTGTCCCGGGAAGGTCTGGCAAGCCAGGCCAGGTCCGCATTGTGGCCGGGCGGTGCGCGCAGCCCCTGCTCCCGGGCCCCTTTCTCTCCCCCTCCCCACGACCAGGCCTCTCCCGGCTCCTCTCCCCTTCTCCCTCCCTCTGTCCCTCCCCTCCCCCCAAGACACACAAAACAAGGCCACCTCCCTCCGAACCCCACCAACTTTCCAGTGCCCCCACACTTCCCACCTCTCAGGAGCACACAGAAGCTGCAGGCCAGGAGGCTCCTCAGGACGGCCCCCATCTTCCCTTCTCGCGTTCTCTTCTCTCACCGGCGAGGGGCGGCAAGAAGACGGGGAGGCGAGGAGCCGGGGCGGCCGCCGCAGCGGCAGGGCTGCACTCTCATGCTTCCCAGCTTCCCAGGCAGAGAAGAAAGAAAAGGGCACGTCCAGGCTCCGCGCGCGCCGCCGCCGCCGCCCTCTCTACCGCGTCGCTCGGCCCCAGGCTCGCGCGACGCCAGCGTCTGCTTCCATCCCGCCGCCTCCTCCCCCGGCACCCCGCTTCCCTCGCGCAGCTCCTCATTCAGCCTCTGACTCGCGCAGCGGCGCAGGGATACGTTCGGCGCAGGCTCCTAGGGTCGGGGCAAAGACGTGTCCCTGCGCACGGCGAGCCCCCTCCCCCGGCGCTGCCTCCTGCGCGGCTGGGGAAAGGAGTCGGCAACCGCAGCACGGCCTCTGCGTAAGACCCCGGGAGAGGTGCTGGGCTAGCAGAGGCGAGCTGGCGAGAGAAGGCCTCCTCCCGGCGGCGCATTCCAGCGGGATTCTTTCCCGGAGCGACCGCTTCGGCCCTCCCCGCGGAGGGCGTGAGGCTGTACCGAACAACATTGGAGCCGGCGTGGTCGGGACTACTTTCTGCGGCTCGGCCAGGCAGCCGTCTGCCCCAGTCTTTGTGCGGCCGCCGCTGGCAGGGTCAGGTCGGGCTTCGGGTCCGGGCCCCCAGCCACCTGGGACGGCCCAGCAGCGGTGCACGCAAGGGGAGCCACAGCGGATCCCGTTGCGGCGAGATCAGCTCCGTCTTCGGGGTTGGAAACCGGTTTCAGCATCCTTTTTTTGGGGGGTGGAGGAGCGTTCTTAAACGCTGGTTACGCTGGCTTTCAACGTGGATCTGGTGAAGGATGTTAAAACGCCAATTCAAAACTGAGATTGTTATTTCTCTCCTGCCTTCCCAGAAGTACAAACTGCCCCCAGAATTAAGCCCGACCAACACTAAAGATTTCTAAACTGACAAAATTTCAAGATACATGCGTCAAAACCTAAGACAGAAGAAAGGGACAATTGGACAAAACTATTTAAGATTTCCTAAGTTGCATATAATAACGAATGTTTGGCATGCTTTGATGATCAATTATCAGCTTGAGAAGGAAAGGATTCCCCAGAATCTCAGACGGTACACAGCCTCTGCGGCTCCCAATGCACTGGGCATTCAGGAGTAATGGCCCAGACGCCTCCTGAAATCACCTGCCAGGCGTCAGTCTGGGCAGAGGTGCTCCAAGAGTTAACCCTAATGGCGCCATCAGATGCATCCTGCCCAGCTGACACACGCCCTTACCTGGAGGCAGCAAGAAAGTGGAGCTGCTACCACAGTTACTGAAATACCCTAGCTTGACTGTAATAAATACATTTTAAACAATCCTGCTAACTCCATTTTGCCCACCCTGAGCTATGTTGCCCACCCTGAGCTATGTAGGGCATTCTGTTCTGAAAGCTTGTGGTCTGAGGCGCCTGGCATCTTTGTAACCAATTTTCTGAGAAACAGGGTCCACTGGCCTATGCATCCTGTACTTGCAACCGTGCAACTGCTACCCTATATCCTGAATAAAAAACAACTTTAAGTAGAAATTTTTTGTTAGGCACCCTCCCTTCCCCCTAACCTGCTCCTTCTGCTTCTCTAATAATCTGCTTACCACCCCCTGACCCTAAACTGGTATAAAAATGTTGACCGCCCTGTATTCGTGGCAGAGAGGTTTGAGCTCCAGCTGACTCTTAGACGCCGGCATTAAAAGTGGACTCAGCAAACTCAGAGCGTGGCGCTTCTATTCAATCTCGCTCGGGTATAACGTTACAAGTATCTCAGTAACATTGGAGTTCACTAGTACTTGAACATATGTTATATTTGACACTCAAAACTACCCTGGGGAAAGGCAGGTTTCTTTACTTATTAACTTTATTGCACAGAGGAGGAAAATGAGAACCTGAGACGTTAATGACTTACCCAAGGCCACTCAAGTAGTGAATAGCAGGACCTGAGCCCAATCCAGGTCTCTGACTTCAGCCAGTTCCCTCCAAGAAATGCGTGCTGAACCAAGGTGTTGTAGGTTTGTAAGCAGATGGACCACAGAAACAGCCAAATCACTTTCTCTCAAATTCACCTGACAGTCTATCCACCGTTGATATAAATGGCCTGCTTCTAAGAACCAAGTCAGTTTTGTATCCTGGTTTCCTCAAAACAGAAAACTGAGATCAGATTTTTCAGCAATAGCCTGGAGAATGCGTTGCTGTGACGCTCATGAGGCTGTAGAAACACTAGAAAGTAGGGCAGAAAGCACGAGCTTTGGAATAAGATGTGGGTTACAATCCAAACCCCACCAGTTGTTAGATGTGCGACCTTGGGCAAGATATTTAAATGCATTGCACCTCAGTTTTCTCATCTGTAAAGCAGGGGCCAAGAACTCCTTCAGGCTTGTAGTGCTTAAATTAAATTATATAAACTGCTTAATATATACGAGGTGCTCAGTAAATGATCAGAACCTTCCACTCTCACCTCCTTCAAGGTGAATGGTGTTATAGTAACTGGGAATCCTTGGGAAATAATAGGAGACCCAAAAAAATGCTCAAATGTTTATTATAAGGTTATTTGTAGTTATAGGTAGTGAACCACTGAAGCTAATGAAAGTTAACCTTTGGGGCTGGGCGAAGTGGCTCTCACCTGTAATTCTAGCATTTTGGGAGGCCAAGGCCGGCAGATCATGAGGTCAGGAGTTTGAAACCAGCCTGGCCAACATGGTGAAACCCCATCTCTACTAAAAATACAAAAAGATTAGCCAGGCATAGTGGCATACGCCTGTAATCCCAGCTACCCGGGAGGCTGAGGCAGAAGAATCACTTGAACCCAGGAGGCAGAGGTTGCAGTGAGCCAAGACTCTGTCTGGGGGGGACAAAAAAAGTTAACCTTCAGGACCCCTCACTTTGACAGGCCCCTTCCAATGTCTGGGGAGGGGCCATTGTGATATGTTCACATGGTCCTATTTGCGAAACAAAGATAATTTTTAATTCTTTTTCTGTATAATTGTATTATACAAAATTGTATAAGCTTCAAGTCCCACAAAGCCAGGATGTATTCCTATTTATAATAGAAAATGGGGTATGACCTAAATCTCCTTAGACTATCAACCTAAATAAGGGAATGAGATAATATACATTGCAACATGGTGAAACCCTGTCTCTACTAAAAATAGAAAAATTAGCTGAGCATGGTGGTATGTGCATATAGTACAGCTACTCTGGAGGCTGAGATAGGAGAATCACCTGAGCCCAGGAGGCGGAGTTTGCAGTGAGTTAAGATTGCACCACTGCATTCCAGCCTGGGCCACGGAGCAAGACCCTGTCTCAAAAAAAAAAAAAAAAAAAAAAGAAAGGCCAGAAAGTGGCAGGTAAAACACTGATTGAGGCCAAGCACAGTGTCTCACACCTGTAATCGTAGCACCTTGGGAGGCCAAGGTGGGTGGATCATCTGAGGTCAAGAGTTCAAGTCCAGCCTGGCCAACATGGTGAAACCCCATCTCTACTAAAAATACAAAAATTAGCCAGGCGTGGTAGCACTCACCTGTAATCCCAGCTACTCAGGAGGCTGAGGCAGAATCACTTGAACCCGGGAGGCAGATGTTGCAGGGAGGCAGAGGTTGCAGTGAGCCAAGCTCACGCCATTGCACTTCAGCCTAGGTAACAGAGTGAGACTCTGTCACAAACAAACAAACAAATAGAAACACTGATTGAAAGTGCTACCAACTGAAGAAGGTATGATCAATAATGGCAAATACAGTGTTAACAATGGAGAGTTTGCTATGAGAAGTGCTGAAAAGAGGACATTGTGACTTAAAACTTTCTAAAAGGTCATTGATGGGACCATACATTATGCCAATGTTTTAGGAAATCAGTCTGGGAGTAAAATACATACATATTTAAACTGGAACCCTGGCCAGGTGCAATGCCTGTAATCTCAGCATTTTGGAAGGCTGAGGTGGGCAGATCACCCAAGGTCAAGAGTTCAAGACCAGCCTGACCAACATGGGGAAACCCTGTCTCTACTAAAAACACAAAAATTAGCTAGGCACGGTGGCTCATGCCTGTAATTCCAGCACTTTGGGAGGCCAAGGTGGGTTGTCACAAGGTCAGGAGTTCAAAACCAGCTTGACCAACATGGTGAAACCGCATCTCTACTAAAAATACAAAAATTAGCCAGGGATGGTGGCACACACCTGTAATCTCAGCAACTCAGGAGGCTAAGGCAGGAGAATCACTTGAACCTGGGAGGCAGAGATTGCCCCATTGCACTCCAGCCTAGGCAACAAGAGTGACACTCCATCTCAAATAATAATAATAATGATAAAATAAAACTGGACAACAAGAGTGAAACTCCATCTCAAATAATAATAATAACAAAACCCTGCTTCTCAGAATTTATCCACAGAAACAGAACTTCATAGAGATATGTATACACAGATACGTATTATAACATTATAATAGGAAACAAAACAAAAACAAGCCTACAAAAATGGCAGTTTTCCTGGTTCAACCTAACCAAAAGAAACTGAAGCCTGCTTTAAAAAAAAAAATCGCTGATAAAGTACACAATATAGTCACTGGTGACTTTAAGCCAAAGCAGTTTCAGCAGAGCTATGAGAGCCAAAGCAAAAGTGCAATGAATTAAGAAATGAAGGGGAAACAGGGAGGGAGGGCAGTGGTTTTTCCAAAATCTTGTTGTTAAAGGAAAGAGAGCACTTGGGTGGCTGGAAAGGAATTTGGGGCTGAAGGAATTTGGGAGTTGACTTGGTTAGGGTTGATTGCTCATTTTGTTTTTGAGTTTGAGAAGAATATGATCATATTTATAACCTGAAAGTGATCATATAAAGAAAGAGAGCGGGGGAGGTGATTCAGAGGCTTCCCAGAGGATCTGGAGCCTAGCAGAATAGATCAGCCTTGGAAGGGAGGAGGAGGAGCAGGAGGATTTCCACTTCTAGAGGAAAGGAGAATGAGTGTGGCTGCCTGACCTTCAGCTCCCCTTTCTCCACTCCCACTTTCAAAGACTCTTTCCAGAGGCTGTGGGAGGGACCATGGCAATGATTTAGCATGATCACATGTTTTTATACTATTTGAAAAAGCAAGATTGTTTTAGTATTCATTTTCTTTAAAATATCTCCAAGCTGGGCGAGGTGGCTCACGCCTGTAATCACAGCACTTTGGGAGGCTGAGGTGGGTGGATCACCTGAGGTCAGGAGTTCAATACCAGCCTGACCAACATGGAGAAACCCTGTCTCTACTAAAAATACAAAATTAGCCAGGCGTAATGGCACATGCCTGTAATCCTAGCTACTGGGGAAGCTGAAGGAGGAGAATCGCTTGAACCTGGGAGGCAGAGGTTGTGGTGAGCCAAGATAGCACCATTGCACTCCAGCCTGGGCAACAAAGAGCAAAACTCTATCTCAAAAAAACAAGCAAATAAATAAAATAAAAATAAAGCAGTTAGTGTAATTTCCCCAGTTGTATATGCTCAGCACTACAAAACCTGAATCTGCCCCCAGCTACAAATAGGTTTCATGGGGAAGGGATAGTGGAGACAAGATTTGATTGCCTTCATCTTCCTAAAAACAGAAAGTGAAGTCTGCATTCAGAGTGAAGTAAGAAGGAATATGGCGGTGGGGGAGGAGGTCGGGAAAGTGACAAAGGTTTGGAAAAGCTGAGAATGGAAGAGGGAGTTGACAAAGGACACGTTATAGGATCCTCTTAACAGCACAGAGGGTGCTGCTATAACTGCCTACCAGAAATGTGGTGGGTAAGTGGGTATCATGAAGAGTGGCCGTCTTGCCTCTATTTTTCTTTTTCTTTTCTTTTTTTTCTTTTTTGAGACAGAGTCTGTCTCTGTCACTCAGGCTGGAATGCAGTGGTGTGACCTCGGCTCACTGCAACCTCCACCTCCAGGGTTCAACCGATTCTCATGTCTCAGCCTCCCAAGTAGGTGGGATTACAGGCATGTGCCACCTTGCCTGGCTATTTTTTTTTTTAATTTTTTAAATTTTTTAGTAGAGGCATGCTTTTGCCATGTTGGCTAGGCTGGTCTCAAACTCCTGGCCTCAAGTGATCCACTTGTCTTGGCCTCCCAAAGTGCTGGGATTATAGGCATGAGCCACTGCACCTGGCCCATCTATTTTTCCATCCTTCAATGGGAATAACACTTGTTCCTATGAAAATTTCATGTTCCATGAAAATATCACACGGGATGCCTAAGAAGAATTCACTGTAATTAGAAAATAAGTTTACTTTGTTTCTAATCATATTTTTTTCTTTTTCCAACATCAGTTATATAAAGCCCCTGTAAAGTTTATTAAAACATAAAAAATAAACACTCTACATTAAAGTTCTTACGTTTGTCCCAAGCAGGATGAAAAAATATCTGCAGTAGAGGGTAACCTGGAAAAGGGAATCAGAGCCAGAGAAAACAGAGGAGGGAGTCCATTTAGGGGAGAGGATGATGGCAGCGTTAGAATATTGGTTACATCCGGCCAGGTGCGGTGGCTCATGCCTGTAATCCCAGCGCTTTGGGAAGACGAGGCAGGTGGATCACATGGTCAGGAGTTCACAACCAGCCTGGCCAAGATGGTGAAACCCTGTCTCTACTAAAAACTACAAAAATTAGCTGGGCACGGTGGGCAGACACCTGTAACTCAGGAGGCTAAGGCAGGAGAATCGCTTGAACCTGGGAGGCAGAG